>NW_027520967.1:237500-537500 GCF_052094955.1 Ictidomys tridecemlineatus
TTGACCATGTCTCTCCATATTTCTTGAGGACAAACCAGTAGGAATGAGACCTACAGAATTTTAGGGGATTTTTCCCAGTGTTTGTCAGAGGGTCTCTCCTGTCAAGCTTCTAGAGTTTGTCTGTTTAGCTGTGCCCATTGATTTAAACCTGAGATCCTGTGAACACCTGAAATGTCTTTTTCATCTAACAAGTTTGACAGTATGTCACTTTCATCCTTGATAGATAATGGCCTTCTCTGTCTGTTGCTTACCTGTGCCCAGCTCCAACCATTCCTAAAAAGACCACCCCTTTCTCCATATTTCCCCTCCCATGCCCGCCCACTCTTTACTGTCTTTTCCCTTGGAGACCCCCAGTGCCCAATAACATGACTGTCTACAAGTGAGGTAGCAGCTTCTGCTGTTCTCCTTCCCAGGCACTTAGTGACCTGGTGGGTTGTGACTGTCATGACCACTTGCATTTTAAAAGAGAATCCTAGCCAGGCATGGTGGCACACACCTGTAATCCCAGCAGCTCAGGAGGCTGAGGCAGGAGGATCTCGAGTTCAAAGCCAGCCTCAAAGCGGGACACTAAGCAACTCAGTGAGACCCTGTCTCTAAATAAAATATAAAATAGGACTGGGGATGTGGCTCAGGGGTTGAGTGCCCCCAAGTTCAATCCCCACTACCACTGCACATCCCCCCCCCAAAAAAAAAGAGAATCCTACAGAAGGAGCCAGGCTTAACTCAAAAGAACAACTATCGGTGGGGGTCATAGAAACAACAAAAAAATCATATCAGAAAGAGGCATGAGTAGGATAGGAAAGCAACTGAATCCACGGGCTTAGCTGAACTCACCTTCCTGAAGAGAGAGGAAGAGGAAAAAAAGTGAACCAAGTCTGGAGTCCTGAGAAGGATGCACCTTGGAGTTGGTGGTACAGGCTGTCAGGGGAGTAGCGGGTGGGAGGCCTGTTGGTGGGGCTGGGTGAGGGGGAATGAGAAAGTGGATAGGAGAACAGAGGGGGCTCTCTCTGCTTGCCCGTGAGCAGTCTGTTCTCGTGCCTACAAGACCACTGTAGGTACCACTCTATAGCCTCAGGCAAGAGGATGCTGTGCAGAAGCAAGTGTTGGAAGATTATTCCAATAGCTGAGGCTAAATAAATTGTGGTGGAAAGAGACTAGGATCAGGAAAATCAAACAATAAACTGTTGAAAGCCTAATAGCTGATATATATCATGATACTTATTAGCATCAGCAATTGATTTGTTAGGCAGTGTATTAAGCATCTCACATGTATGTATGTATGTATATACGTAAAAGCTAGCCCCATTCTATGTTGTAAGTATTCTTACCTTACTTTATACATGAGGAATTGGGAAACAGAGAGGTTAGGTTACTTGCCTAAAGTCAAACAGCTAGTAAGTAGGAGGGTAAAGGCTCAGACCCAGGTGTTTAATCCTGTACTGTTAACCTGTGACAGGGCAAAGGCCTTGATTGTAAGGGTAGTTATGGCCATGGAGAGAAGAGTCACTGTGCATACACTTTATGTTGTGGGAATAAAGAGAGCAGGAGAGGGGAAAATGTAAAGACTGCTTCTTAGAAAATTTTTAGAAATGGCCAAGACAAGAACTGTGGGCTAAGAAATGTGTGGTGTCCCAGGACTACAATCATCACAGAGCTCAGCTGCTTTCTGTATTATTATTTTAGGCAGAGGCCTAGGCAAGCTGTATTAGTTTGTTCAGGCTTCTATAACAAAAATGCCTTACAGTGGGTGTCTTAAACAACAGAAGGTTACTGCTCATAATTCTAAAGTCTGGGAAGCCCAAGTCCAAGGTGCTGGCACACTCAGTGTCTGATAAGGGTCCACTATCTTGTTCTTAGATGGTGGTCTTGTTGCTGTGTCCTCACATGGAAAGAGAAAGTGAAGCATCTCTGGGGTCTCTTTAATAAGGCCACTGATCTCACTACTGTCCCACTGGGATTTAACACCTCCCAATGCCACACCCCTCCAAATACCATCACACTGAGGATTGACACTTCAACATAGGAATTTGGAGAAGCCACAAACATTTAGTCTGTGGCCTAAGAATCTCTGTGGGACTCAGTTCAGATAAAATATGAAGAGTAATCATCACTTTTTATTGGCACTTATTATGTGCCAGAAACTGGGGCTAGCAGTTGGACATGTATTATCTCGTTTATTTCTTACAGCAAAACTATTTTTATTTTTATCTGTAGATAATAAAACTGAAGCTAAGGGGCCGGGATTGTAGTTAAGCGGCAGAGCACTTGCCTAGCATATGTGAGGCACTGGGTTTGATCCTCAGCACCACAGAAATATAAATAAATAAAATAAAGGTGTTATGCCATCTACACCTAAAAGAAAAAAAAAAACTGAAGTTAAAAGAAGTTAAGTGACTTTCTCAAAGACAAAAATCCTACAGCACCATGGATTGAAGCCAGGAAAGTCTGACCCTAAAGGCCAGCACCTCCCTGCCCACTCTTAGCTGAACATAACATCTCCAGTTCTAGTTTGGGGCTCTGCTTCTTCCCATTTCCGAAGGACCCTTTCCCATCCACAAGGAAAGGCTGAGCTTTCCCTTTCTTACCATCAAAATCCCTCCCTTCCCATACTTTCATCAAAGAGAAAAAAAAATCTATCAGTCCTTAAGCCCTAGATATTTTCTTTTTTTTGTGGACTCCAAGGGGGTCCTGCAGGACCCAGCCAAGGTGTGGAGTCAGCAAGGTTGGCTTGGAGTCGAGGTTCCTGAGCTCACAGATGTATAATTATGAGCCAACCTCATCTGCTCATTGGGCTGTCGGGAGGCCCAGGAAGTGATGCATGTGAAACCCTTTGTGAAGGGATTCGCCCCATGTGTCTGGTCCACAGCACCAACCCGCTCTCCCTGGCCAGTCAGGATTGAGTCCAGAATAACCAGCCCCAATGTTGATCTCTCCACATTAGGGGAGATGAAACTGTGGACCGGGAAGTGGAGCATTCATCAGAGGTCGGCGGTGAGCAGAGCCACCTGCTTGCAGAGCCGGGGCTGGAGTGGGAGCCAGGCAGGATGGCCTGCGTTTGTACAGGGCTTCCTGCCATACAAAGGACATCCACATCAGTTGTCCAGTTTGCTTGAAAACCACCCTACAAAGCAGGCAGGGTGGACGGCATTATTCCTGCGGGTCAAAAGAGAAAACAGAGCCTTCAGACATCAAGAAGTTGTCCAAAATCTCATCGTTCCCAATGAGCTGTGCTCAGACCCTGCTCTCCAGCCTCCCCAGAAACAGCTATTTCTGGTTTCCAGGGTAGACGGGGAGAAAGAGGCTGGGACCCGCAGCACAGTTTTAGTGCTCTGCTCAGCTTGTGTGATTGACTCAATAATATAATGATGAACTGAATAAAGGATGCATAAATGTATAGTTTTGTACAAATTGCAAATAATTGTATAAGTATATAAGAAATGTATAAATTAAGCATACACTAAATTTGATTGGGCAGGGAATTTTTGGTTTGTTTTTTTGGATTTCAAGTTGAGAATATCTCGAACATTCTGGAAGGGCCTTGCAAACTCCACTGGACCTATGTACAATGTCAATATAGTCTGATGGTTAGAACCACCTGCTCCCAAATCCAGCCCCACCCTGTGTCAAGGGCTCTACTCAACTCACCCCACTTAAACCCAGGTGTGGGATCTCCTCCCGGCCAGTGGCCAGGAAGCCAGGGGTGCCTCCAGGCTGACAGGTGTCCAGGGCCCTGTCATAAAAAATGGTCACAACTTCTGCTTGTATTTAAGTCTTAGTTCTAATGTCCCCTCTCTAGAATCCTTCTCTGACTCTACCAAGGTAGAGTAATTTTTGTGTCCCCACAGTGCCCAGTAATGAGTTCTCGATCATGCTGTAGTGAATATCAGTTGCTTGTATGTCACCTGTAGACAGTGAATTGTCTTGAAGCCAGAGACTGTGTCTTAGCTTAGGAACTGTCAATAAATGCTTCTGAGACAGAGTAAGTGCATGGATGAACTAATGAATAAATAAGTGAATATTATTTACATCCCCTCTACCTCTTAAATTCCTTCAGTGTCAGAGATGAAACATGGCAATGAGTCTGAAAAATGTTTTTTTTTTTTTAAATAGCTTTGAAAGTTGAATGCAGGGGCACACACCTGTAATTCTATCTACTTGAGAGGCTGAGGCAGGAGGATCACAAATTGGAGGCCAACCTGGGCAACTTAATTAAAACCTGTCTCCCAAAAGGGTGTTGGTGGTGGGGGATTGGGGATGTCACTCAGTGATAGAGAACCCCTAGGTTTAATCCCTAATACTGGAAAATAAATAGAGAAAGAGAAAAAGAAAAAAAAAGAGCATTAATAATAAGTGGTGTTTTTTTGAGGACCCAGTTCTTCTGGGCTTCCAGGGCATGGCCAGAAAAGGGAGGTGCATTAATTTTCGTCTCTCATGTTCTTGATCCTCTGAACTTGTTGAAAGGTTATAATATCTCTATTCCTTACCAGATCACTAGTATCCAAACCTTTGTAACCAAGTGTTTCCTATGCAACTGTTTCAATGTATCTATTTCTTTTGGTGAATGCAATTTTTAAAAAATCTACCTTTGGGCTTTCTCCTTGACCTAAAAAACAGCAATGAGCACTCCACGTTCTTTAGGAGACGTCCTCCCCAGCCTTTATATGGAGAAGTGAGTGTGTGCCGGAACCTGTCATCCACAGTGGGAAGTTTGATTCATCTCACCGGGGAACAGTTGGGGGCAATTCCAGCCTGAGCTTCCACTTCTTTCTTTAATGAGGTGGCACCTATTTGGATGATAAGGAGTCACTGAAAATTGGGAACATCTTACAAATGCAAAATGCCCTTTTATATAGCAATGTATATCTTATTTTAGAATGTGTCCTATAATATTATTCTACTATAATAAGGATCCCTACAAGGAGTTTATAATAACTCGGGGAAATGTTTATGAAATAACATTAACTTTAAAAGCAGAATGTAAAATTATATATACAGTGTGTCCTCAATTCTGTTTTTTAAAAGTGCACATAGAAAAGAGAAAGATGGTTTTTCTCGTTTAATCTTCACAACAACTCCGTGGTGTTATTGTGTGGGATTATTAGATAATTTGCCCAAAGCCACACAGCTACATGTACTACTGCCCAAGGTCGCAATACAAGGAAAGGAGTTGGATTGTGTTCGTATTTTTCACCCAGAAGGCCATTCGGGAGGGAGGGCGGACTACTCAGGGCTCTGCTTCTAGGTGCATGGTAGAATTGAGATTCTGTAGCACTGTGGAATCTGACACAGCCAAGTGCTGTGCTTTGGCCAAAGAAGTATGAATTGAATGGCAGTGATATCACTTCCAGATGTAAACTTTACAGCCACTGTGTGTTCTCCCTTTTTTCCTGTCCTCTCAGTTTAGAATCCGGAATAAGGACAACATGAAATAGCATTGATATGTGTCATGAGTGAGAAATGGTGCTTGAGTTGTTTTAAGCCACCACAGTGTCCCATAGTGAAGTCAAGCCTGTTCTGATGGATTCAAGAGGATTGAACATGGATGCTGGTTGACATGAACATTCTCACATGACCTCCTATGGTATAAAGGAGTAGTGATGTGATACTGTGAAGAGGCTGGGTGTGTTGGCTTTCCATTACTATAAGGAAATACCTGAGATAATCAACTTACAGGGAAAAAAAAGGTTTACTTTGGTTCATGGTTTTAGTCCATGATCAGCTGGTCCCATTGCTTTGGCATATTGTGGCAACAAAGTGTGGCAGAGAAAAAAAATGACTCACCTCAAGGCCAGGGTGCAAGGGAGGAAGAAGGAAGTAGAGTACTGCTATCCCCTTTGAGAGCATATTCACAATGACCTAAGATGTCTCTCTAAGACCCATCTTTTAAAGCCTCCATCACCCCCTGTTTTACTCGGTGTTTTCACTGCTGTGACCAAAACGCAAGAACAAGTAGAGGAGGAAAAGTTTATTTGGGTTTTATTCATGGTTTCAGAGGTTTTAGTTCATAGAAGGACAGCTCCATTCCTCCAGGCTCAAGGTGAAATGGAGAACATGTGTCATAAGAGTGTGGCAGAGGAAAGAAGCCAAGACCCTGGCACCAGGAAGCAGAGAAAGAGCTCTGCTCACAAGAACAAAATATGTACCCCAAAGGCACACCCCCAGGGACCCATCTCCTCCAGCCACACCCTACCTGTCTACAGTTACCACCTAGTTAATCCTTGTAGGGGATTGATGCACTGAATAGGTTAAGGCTCATCACCTAATTATTTCACCTGTAAACTTTCTTGCATTGTTTCACGCATGAGCTTTTGGGCGACATCTCATATCCAGACCATAATACCTCTCAATAGCATCACGGGCTGAAATTTAAACTTTCAATATATGAGGCTTTGGGAGACAGATCCAAGCTAGAGCACTGAGCTTTAGAGCCAGACCTGAATTTCAAGACAAGCCATTAATCTGCCTAAACTCATTTCTACACTTTCAAAATGGAGATTATAAAATGTCCTAAAAAGAGCTGTATTAAATAAGATAGTGCCTATAAAGTGCCGGCCACTTAGGAATCAAGGAACTGATTATTAGGAAAATGATTCTCCATGATTGATTTTTATAAAGATGTCTCAATCCTAATGTGTTTGATTACCAATGGGTTGTACCTTTTTGATTTCAATTTTTTTATATCTATAAACAAAAGATGGCCCGTTTTCCCTCTTATTGAATATACATAACAATATAACATTAACTTATTGATCTACTTCTTCAGGGAAAACCAGTGCTTACCATGATTTAAAATTTAACATTAGTAAAAATTATCAGGAGAAGATAACATCATTAAAATCCATTTAAAAGATATAATAGATCAACTATGCATAATAACAATCTAAGGAAACAATAGAGTGTTTTATTGAAGGCCTTCTCTGCCAAAGGCAGAATTCAAGCTCCTGGCCTCAACAAACTTTTAATCTGAGAAAATTAAATACCTACAAAAAGATCCATGGCAGCTGAAAATTGCACATGATTATATTCCAGAATCATTTAACTTGCTGCTCTACTGCTGGATGAAATGGTAGATTATATACCTCCCCTACCACTTTCTAACTTAGTCCACTTTTTCCCTCATTCCATTACTCCTAATCTGCTCAATAAGAGGGAACATTTGTGAATATATCAGGTTCTGGCTATTTCTTAATATAATGCATCTGAAAAGCAGGTCATTCCATTAGAGATATTCTGTGGGAAGAGCAAAACCTTCACCCTCCTCTTCCAATGTTAGATCATCCCTCTGTACCTCTTCTTCAGTCCTTCCTGAGAGTGGAGCTGGTAATCCATCCGTGAGAGCCCAAAACATCCCTGTACATTCTCACAGTGGTACAAGCCCCCACTTCTGAAATGCAGAAACATGAGGCATAATCTCGCTTCCACAGGCACCTTCAACCCCAGAGTCAGATTCATTTAAGCAGAGATAAATTAAAGCAGTTATGAGAGATTCTGTTGGCTCCCTTAATGAGTCCAACTTCATTTTCCCAAGATTAATAAAAGGGAAAGAATTTTACCATGGTGCCGCTGTGCCCTCCAGCTCTGATATGCCAACTGGGAGCCACCTTCCCCTCTGGGAGATGGCTATCACCTCTGTAATCATTTCCCTGGCTGCTTCAAAGCCACGGCCCAAGGCATGCCTCCGGGCACCCGGAGGAAGGCTTCTCTGTCACTCTCAGTAGAGACAGAGTGGGAAAGGCCTTCTGGATGATTTCTCTCTTATATCACCATGGCTACTCCCCCTTATTCCTCAGAGCCACAGGTGCCTCGAGGAACCAGTTGATCTTGCCCTCCTCCAGCAGATACCAACAACAAGGTCAGCCCTAGGCCAGCTAGCCTCCACGTACTCTGCTCTCTGGGTCTGTGATTACACTGCCAAGGGCCAATGCTGGACTCATCCTGGGCTGAAAGATGTGAACCTGCTTGGGACCAATGTATTGTAAGTAGAGAAGAGAGGGGTGGGATAAAAGGTGTGTCCTCCCAGCCTTGTCCAGATAGATAGGACAGACACCTGGTCATGCTGATCAGCAGCCATGGAACTCCTTACTTCACAAATCCCCTCACCATAGATGCCAGTCAGATATTGACAGAGCCAAAGGAAAATCCAACTTATTGGTCATCTACACCATCAAGTTTCTTTACTGAGTATCCACCCCTTCTGAGAAAGAACTCTTGATTGATTTAGTTCTCCTTCTCACTTTCTAGACTGTGTCTTGCCCTGAGAAACTCACAGTCACAGAGAAGGAATATCACCCTTCAAGGGGGAGAGGTGGAGCATCTGTGACCCAGGCAGGAGCAGCCGAGGTTTTCTAGCCCAGTGATCTTTTCACAGCATCCCTCTGCTTTTGTTCAATCCACAGCATAGAAAACCCACAGTTAAAGGCAGAGCCCAAACTAACCACATATGTTTGAATCCTCTCCCTGATCCGGTCCTAGGGATCGAACTCAGGGATCCATGCATGCTAGGCAAGTGCTATTCCACTGAGGTACCTCCCCACCCCTTATTTCCTCATGTATGCTACCTCCCCATTCTTGTCCTTATTCCTTTTTATATGAATTGACCTGTGTCCTGTTAATATCCAATGAACCAGTGAAGATAAAATAGATACATGTCAATATTATGGTAAAAAAAAAAAGAATTTTTTTTTTTTTTAGAAAAAAAAAGTGCCAGTCTGTTGAATGAAGGGGGGGGGAATCACTGCTATTTCCAATAAATCCTTGTGTCTTTTATACCTTCAGCATATTTGATTGTTACTTTTACAGAGAAAGAGAACATAATGCCTCCTCTTTATCATCTGGTTTTGTTATAGAAACTTGACTTCAAGGAAACCCTAGGAAGGAAGTTGATGATTTGTAGATTGGAATTTGTAGTGACTCTTCCAGCATCCTGTTGTCTTCTCTACCTGCCCCCATTTCATGTGAAGATCCATAAACTCTGGCTCCAGGGACAGAGCACATGACTTAGGCTAGACAGGTCAGCACGGTCCATCCACTCAGCCACAGTGATTCGTTACCTGATGGGTCACATGACCCTTAGGGAGCCCAATCAAAATAACTCTCAGAACTTTTGTTGACATTGCTGGCTCAAGGACTCTTGTCTCCTACTCCAGAAATAGAAAGTTTAAAATTCCTCCAGACATTTTGCTACCATATGGAAAACCAGCTGGAGGGTGAAGTCAAAGCTCAGAGAATTGCAAAGCCATGAAGTTAGGGCCCTCATGACATCAAGAACCACTAGATGAGACAGATGTTCCCTATGCCTAGACTTTTTAGTTACATGAATTATTCAATTTTCTTTATTACAGAAGCTTATGTATTGCTTTCAAATAGAGCCTTGCTGATACACTGATGTTACATGAAATTCATGTAAATTATGCTTGTTTATAATAGATCAAAGTTGCGATTCATCTTTGTGTTTACTTCCTAGGCAATCTGCTAAGACACAAAGCGGATGGTGACTGTGCTCATGTGTTTGTCTACGTGTGTGTATTTCCCCAGATGATCAACACCAACAATCATCATTATCCCCATCATCACAGTGGATGGGACCATCATATGTAAATCAAACTCAGATGACCAAAGTTTACAGCAACACTTGAAATTTAGTGTCTGAGAAGCATTTCATTTCAGCCCCATAAAAGTTATGGTATGCTGATTAAATACTGACTGGAAGCTGAAAGAGTGCTTACTTGAGGTTTATAGGGATGGAAAGGATGCATTCTGTTGCCACCTAATTTTTTCCCCTAAATATTGCTGTCCAAGACAGCCAAATATATTCATTCCATGTTTTTAAGGGGAGGGGATGTGGGTACTCTTTATTTTTTATAATAGTATTTTCTACCAATAATAAAATATAAGGAAGAGAAAATGATGATAAAAGAAACCATATTCCTTTTCCAAAGAAAAACATTTATTGTCTTCAGATTCTTTATCTCTGTTTTTGAGGGGAGAGAGAGAATTCATTCCCTCTAGTAAACATTTTTCACATGGAATATCTGAACTTTTCCCTTTGTAATTCCCACGCAGAACTTTGAATGTCCTGTATTAGCTTCTCCTCTGTCCTTTATTCTCTGAGAAGACAAAGAATAAGAGCCACCCATGTGGAGTAGTTGATTAGACTGTAAAGAGTTGATTTTTTTTATCTTTACATGCAATGTTGCTCCAGAACTGAACCCTGGGTTTTACTACCTATCTATAATCAACAAGTCCATCCTTTGGTGGTTTTTTTTTTCTTATTGCCAACATTTTATTATGAACATTTGTGAACATATAGAAATGTTGAAAAAATTGTGTAGCCTACGCTTACCTAATCTACCATCCAGATTCTACAATTAATCATTTGCTCTACATTTATCTGCCCCACTATCCATTCACCAATTTGTCTTATTTTTTGGGGGCATTTCATGGTAAGTCTCAGCTATCAGTATCCTTTACTCCTAAACACTTTATCCATGCTTATCATTAACTAGAGTTCAAGGTTTATTTATAGAACTTTTTTCTGAGTCAAATTTACATAAAGCGGATTGCATGAATTTTAAGTGTACTGTACCATGATTTTTAACAAAGGCACATGCCAGTAAGAGGAAAATCCCATCAAGATATTGAACAGTATCACAGTAATTTCTATCTAACATGAACTATGAGTCATGCTATTTCTCTGTGCCATTCATTTATCCAACACATATCTTCAGAGCTCCTCTCTGGTTCTGTTATTGTGCTAGGTATTTGGAGATAGTGAGGTAAATAAAACATAGCCCTCAACGAGAGCTGACAGTTCAAATAAAGAGATGCCTATATTTTCATTAGTTAATTAATTAAGCTAAGTAGTCATAGTTGCTGTGGAAATCGGCTCACACAGAGAAGGGGGTTAGCCTATACACCTGCGGTGGGGGCAAGAAGGGCTTGAGAAAGATGGAGAGAGGGCTCAATACGGAGGCTCGGGTGGAAGAAAGACCAACATCTTGGGCTTCAATGTTAAATTATGGAAAATTCTAGTCCATAATTCTAGTCCAGGCTGACAGACCCCAAAGGCCATGGGTTTCCATGCTGTCAAAACCAGGAAGGCACCCAGCCACCAGCACCTCCTCCACCCAGCCCCAGAGAGCCTGGTGGACTAAGCAGAAATCTGAGCTGAGAAACCCTAGATTTTAGAATATTCATTTAAGAATACAGTCAGTTGCATTACAATCACCTAAAAAGGATTATGGAACAACCTGTTTTAAAAGTATTGTGAAAGGTCTTGCCAGGCTCTGATTGAGACACATCTTGTGGCTGTAATAGTTCACTTCTGGTTACACTGAGAGAAAAGTGATCCTACAAGCATAGGTCCATGTGTGCCCACATGATACAGGCATGCCCAACTGCACATGTGTTCACATGTCTGCTGCAATCAACGCTGGGTCCTCTAGTGTGCTAATGTCCCCAAGGTAAGACATGCGAAATGATCCAGGTAACGTGTCAAGTTCTCTTTCAATAGACTAGGAAATGATTGTGCTGTTGTATTGCATGGACCGCTCAGTCAATAGCTATAAAATGTAGATCCTGAGAGGTTAAAACAAAAAACTTGGCCAGGGGCTCTCTGTTGATAGGAATACCTCCTAAACTCCCAATGACTTTGATTGGTGATAAAGGTTAAAAATGCAGCTCACATGGTAAATGGCCACAGCAAAAAAAACTAGAGTGGAGGAGAGGATAAGGAAGGGAAGAGAGAGGCTTAGTGAAGAACAAAGAGAAGAAATTATTCCAGGAGGAGATCTCAGGTCTTTGTTTTTTTCTTGGCCTTGTTAAAGAGCTACAGCTTTGTTATTTTATTTAATTTTTCTTAATCAGTTGGAACTATCTTGCTGTAACTGCTAAGCAGAGACCAAAAAGGGTAAAAATGATAATTTTTAGGATTTAATATCCTATGCAAGGAAATTTTCCTCTTTCTCTCTGTTTCTCTCCCCACCCCCCACCTCCACCCCTCTTCTCCCCATTCTCCCTGTCTTAATTTGGAGAAGCTCACCAAGCCCTGACCAGAGGAATAAGTTCCAGTCTTATCAAGCAAACATACTAACATTCCCCTATCTATTACTAGCTCTCCAAGTATTTAGTTAAAAACTAACTTTTTAATTGGTTTACACATGTTTATTGGCCCACGTACAGGACTGGACCCTTGCCCAGCACCAAGCTTTGCACAGGATACAGGACAAACTCATATGTGTTATTGTTATTCCCTCTTAGACTTTGGGTGGGGCCCTAGTTTCATACCTTGTTAATATGTCACTCTCATTAGTTAGGAGAGCTATCAGATGTTGGTGCTGGTTCTATGGCTAAAGGACTTGAACTTTCTAGGACCTGCCATGGCTGGAGGATCACCAGAAAAATTCTTGTTTGCCCCAGGTTGTCTGCACATCTGCTGCCAGACAACTAGAACCAAAATTCAGATCAGACTATAATGTTCCCACAGTGATTAGCACAGGAAATGAAAGCAAAAGGCAGATGTTGTGATTAATCCAAACCAAGCTCCAAAGAGACCTTCTGTAGGTTTCCAGTCCCCAAACGCAGGGCCTAGGCCTGAGTTTCCCCCATCATCCACACCAACGGAACACTTAGCATACAGAAGTACAGTGAGAACTGGACCAGGGTAAGTAAGTCCCATTTTCTCTGATACTTTAGGCACTTCTTACAGATAATAAGATGGGTCACTTAAAGAGTAATATGCACTGTCACAAATGCTTCCAGAATCAGCTATAGAAATTTTTAAAAACAGTTACACCCTCAATTTCCCCAGACAATCCTCCATTATAAAGGATTGAAGGCAGCAGTAAACAAAATCTGTCTGAGAGTGGAGGTCACAAATAAATCCCACACCACACTACCTCCAGCACACTCGAAGATGCAAGATGGATGCAAATCTCTCTCACCTGCCTGCTGTGTCCTCAAGGAAGTTGGAAGAGGATGTTCCATTTTGCTGGTCCCCCAAGTATTCTGAAAAGAGGGCCACTACAAACCCTACACCAACGTCTAACATCTGCTGAAATTACTAAAAACCACTCTACTTTCTGAGCCTGGGTCTAACCCCACCTTGTACTTGAAGCAAGAAATCAATAGTGCATTAGAACCAGCTCAAATGAGTTGGTGATGGTCTACTATGTGCCCCTATTCCCAAGTCCTTGAAATTAGCCAGTGGGAATCTTTACACCATGGAAATTGGTGTACACTACAATTCAGGCTTTTTTTCTTTCTTCCTAGAGAACTGGTTCTTCAACATTTACCAGCACATCCCTGTTTTAGAGTGATGAGATATAAACTCTTGAACATCCTGAGACAATGTTCTCATCAGTATGCAAACATATTATGCTGCTATGAAAACTAGGAACATGTCAGATGGATTCATATGCTGCCTTTGGGAGCCCAAACCTTTCAATTGCCTTGCTTTAAGCATTACAGCTGTCATCTGGAATTTTTCATTTACCAATAGAACCTTTAATCTACCTATAAAATATGATTCACATAATGAATCCAGGTATTTCACCCAGTGCTAAAATCCAAAAGCAATTAGCCTTTTTGTTTATTTCACATGGGAGTTAGACTAAAAGCTAAATGAACATGCAAAAAAAAGGAGCCAGGCATTGGTCCAAATGTCTGAGTGATGTACTAATTAAATTGTATAACAACACTGCTATCTTTATACATACACTTTATTACAGGTTGGGGAATCAGCCCAGGCCTTCCAAGTCAGCCTCCAAGAGAGCACTTCCTTAAAACCGAAGGAATGGTGCAATAGTTTGTAAGCAAATTGAGTTGCCTATTCAGAAACAGATGAGGCACTGGATGAGATTGAAAATGCTGGGTTAATTTTCTCTTCTCTTTTCTACAATATCTTAATTGGGGAAACATTGTTTCAAAGTCTAATTATTCATGTAGTCACTAAAAAAAAGTGTGGTAAAACTTGGGTAGATGCTAAGAACCATATAAAATTAATAAGACCCAGTCCAGTGCCTCTAAAAGTCCTCAGAGAGCCCTAGCCTGGAAGAAAAGTAAATGATGGCAAGAAAGATGCTCCTAAGTAGGACCCAGTATTCACAGGTTCTTCATGGGTCCAGGGAGGGGGAGGGTGGCAGAAGGCTCCCCAGAGTGAAATGCAATTAAGATTATCTTTTTTCTTTCCTCCTGTTCCATAGGTTTCCATGAGGAGTTAATGAGAATATGTACTATTGAAGTATCTTGCTTCCAAAACTCCAACTTTTAGCCACAAGGAAAATCTAGAATAAGTAGTAATAGCAATGCAATTACCATGCATCAAGGTTTTCCATGTACCAGGCACTGCTCCAGGGAGCTTCATCTGTCCTGCTCCATTTAATCCTCCCACCACCACCAGGATGAGCGCAGATGGGCAGTGAAGCCTCCCAGTGAGTTGGGGTTTGAATCCAGGTGTCCAGAGCTCCCAAACACACATCATCTCTTGGAATAATACAACCCAGTACAATTACATCATCCCACATCTCACCCTACTCATATAGCATCATCTCTGACTATTTATTTTCTTTAGGGAGAGTGTTACTCCATGAAGAGGTAGGGCACATAGATGAAATATAAAGTGAGGTTTGAAGTCAATCCTGGGTGCTCCTCCTGGTCACATCACTGACTGGGCCATGAGATAAGTTGCCTCTACAGCTGCCACCATTGCCGTTGCAAGTCATGAAATCCAAGCTTCTTGAACCAGTTGCAGCTTCCCTGATCTTCAGATTGGTCTGATCTCCTAACCTATGGGGATGAGTGCATGGAGTACTGCATACAGGGCATCTGAATGGCAGGCCACTCCCCTTGTGCTAGGCGTGTGAACAGAAGGCCACTCACCTCCTAGGCACAGCCCTGGGCGTGAGGCCACATGTTGCAGTCCCTGCACTTAATCCACAGCCCACTCCTTGAATGGTCACTGCAAGGGCAGCTGGCCAGGAATTGTATTGGTGGCTGCCTGTAATCTGCTTAGCTACTGCCTGAGTATATACACATGGTAACTGCACAATAAAATCAGACCCACTTCCTGCTTGGTCTCTGGAGGTCTTGATTAGACACTCCCGCAGCCACACTCTCCTCTACCCTGTTCCGTGGATCTCCTAGCTGGATGAGAGAGAGCCCACGCACCCATGCAGGCTGCTTCTTCTTCCAAGAGAGTCCCTTCCCTAAAACCACTCCACCCCAGCTCCCATCCAACCTTAGCTCCTCAGCCTTGAAGTCCTTGCCTCCAGGAAGCTCTTCCTGACCCCTTATCACTGAGTGAGCTCCCTGCTAGTCTTCCTAAGGGGCCCTTCCCTCATCCCCAGGGTACACTCGCCACTTATCACACACTAAATATAACTCCCACCTCCTGGACCTATAATACTAATCAGGGAACCTCCACATCAGCGAGGCAATTTCCTTAAATATATGCCTTCACAAACTGACCCCTAGAGACTCTAATTCAGGTCTTGATGATAACCCAGAACACTGCCTCTTTATAAAGACTCCCAGGGAATTCTGATAGGCACCCTTGATTCATGCCTACCTGACGGTAAATTATGCTAGATTATATACTTTAAAATGCTGGAAATGTATATTCCCAGAGCCAACCACATGCCTAACGAGTAGTTTAAGATTCTGTTACCTATTTGTTAGCTGGTCTCATTAATGAGTGAAGTTAGTTAACCTCAGATATCTTCAATATTTTTCATCTATAAAATGGTATTATAACATCCCACATGAATTCTTTTTGTGACCTACTTATGAAAAATAAAAATTAAACAGTTGTAATCAAGGAATTCCTCATCCTGACATTGAAGAACTTCCCCATTATCTGTCATAATGAAACCTCTCAGCATTGAGATTCTTATATAAAGTATGCTTCAAAAAGAAGAGACAATCCATGTGATCTTTTCATACTCTGTTACATCTCAAGAAAATATAATGGAGTTGTTTCAGCTAAGTCCCTCAATTGACTCCACACCTCTTTAACATGAAATGCACCTGGAAGATTTTATTTCAAGTCCATGAGAATATATAATCCTCTGTCTTTGTCCTTGCCATCTGGCCACCCACTTTGCCATGACTAAGCAGCCACTCACTGAAGGAGAGGTCCTATCTACTCAGAGGTCTTACCCAGTTTCAGCACAGCTTCTCTAAATTAGCCCAATGTTACACACCACTTTAGGGGTGCCCAACCTTCAGCTATTCACCCAGAGGAAAAAGAGCCAGCACATTACCACACTGAATTCCTTGAGAGGAAACAGGACCAGCCTGAGAAATAGAAGTTTTCACTCTCCCAGGAGCTCCCTTACCAGCCTGGTCCAGCTGCTCCTGCAGCCCCCTCCCTGCTGGGCTGACATGTGGCAGGCTAAAACCTCTGGGCAGCCAACCTGCGGTGGCCTGGTATTCATTGGGCTCTCACACATTCTCCTACAGAAAACTAGGAGGAAGTCTGGAAGGAAAATCAAGGCTAAGTCTCCATTCTTTTCCAGAAATTGTGCTAGCTGCTGACAGGATGGAAAAAAGGCAAATCCTGCAAAAAAAAAGAAAGTCTTGCATTGCTCTGGGCAGCCACACAGGCCCTGGGAACGCAGGGTAATGCTGGAAGCTTAGGAAAGATGTAGGGATCACTGATCAAGCAGCCTGTGACACAAAAGTAAGATCTTGTTATCTTCATCTGACATTGATTCTGAATGCCTACCCATAAATTCTGGGGTACCTGCCCACGAATTCTAGAGTACCCATCCACAAATTCTAGGCTACCCTAAGCCCCAAGTGTTTTCAGAGCTCCTGAAGGAGAGCCCACATTTTCCCTAGATCTGTCTCCATGACTGTCCTTTGCCTCTGGGAGGTAACATTACTTTAAACCATTGACTTTCTTCAATTCTGAAAGTTCCTCACAACATCTGCATGGTAACTCTTCCAATCTGTTTTCTGGGGGAAGATGGGTATGATCTATTTATGGAACAAAGAGACCACTGACCTAACTATGGTGGAGACAGTTTCATTGAACTGTGGAAAACAAGAATTGGACAGATGAGGTCAGCTAGAAACTAGAGAAAGAGAGAGAGAGAGGAGTGATTTTTCACTTGGGGGCAACAGGCCCCTAGAACAGGGTATATCAAACTTCAATGTGCTCGTGGGCATCTCTCCAAAATGAAGATTCTGATGGAGTAGGTCTAGGTTAGGACCTCAGATTTTGCATTGCTGAGAAAAAAAAAAAAAAAAACAGGTCTGCTAATGTTGCTGACTCACCCTTGGAGACTCAAATCCCTGAGAGAGTCCACAAAAGGCTTCCAAGCTCTGTAAACTCCCTAAAATCATTCACAAACTGTAGTCTGTGCACATGTTCATGTTTCTACAGAGAGAGACCATAGTTTTCAATAGATTCCCATAAGAAATTGATTATGTGCTAAATTGTAGCCTCTGTTTAAAAAAAAAGATGTTCAGAAATCCTAATGCCTGGTATCTCTAAATGGGAACTTACTTGGAAGTAAGATCAAGTTAGAATGAGGCCATTAGGGTTGATCCTAATGTAATAGGACTGACATCTTTAGATTAAAAATAAAGAAAATTTGGACAAAGACCCACAGAAAATGCCATCTGACAACAGATGCAGAGACCAATGTGGCTGCAAGCCAAGGAACACCACTTCTGGAGACTGCTGGCAAATCATCAGAAGCTAGAAAGAAGCAAGAATTCCACCTCAAAGTGTCAGAGGGAGTAGGTTCTGCCAACACCTTAATATCAGACCTCCAGCCTTCAGAAAGTGAGATAGTAATTCTTGTTGTTTTTAAGCCATCCAGTTTGAGGTACTTTGGGACAGCCCTGAGAAACTAAAGCAGGGTTAATACACACACACACACACACACACACACACACACACACACACACACACACACACACACCATTTGCACACACAGACACACACACTTAAGAACTATCATAAGTGCACAAGAAGCCATTGATGAGTTTGAGACTGAGGCTGCATTCCTCACTGACCAATAGCAAGTGCTATGCCTTCCACTTGAAATCCTCCCTGTCTTGAACCATAAAAATGGCTTCTCTCCCAATCATTTCCCTTTTTTCTGAATTCTGCAGTTTGTGCTTTCCCTTCAGCCTGTAGAAATATACCCATTCTTTCTGGACGTTCTGAACCTAAATAAAGCATGCTGTTTTTCTCTCAGCACAGCAGATGGAGTCATGGAGGCTAATATATTTTCTTCCTTCCCTAAGTCACATCTGCCATGCTTTCTGTCTTCATCTTGATTCACCCGATCTGATTCTCCTTCTTTTCTGTCCCTTTTTGGCTACGAGAAGAAAGGCAGTCTTCCTTCTTGGATGAGTAGACTTAAAACCTTGACCTATTTATTTTTTCCCCTCAGGACCAGATGTCCAGGCTCTCTATTTAGGGGACAGAGACTCAGATTAACTTGCTGAGGCCACCTAGGGATGACCCCCTCCTCCAAGGCGCTTCCTGTGGCCACTGTTCCCATTACACTTTCCATCTTCTGCTGAAGGAGGAGGCAGGAAGAGAAGAGAACTAACTAGCATTTATTAGGACGCAGGATGGGGCTTCATAGACATTTGTCTCCTTAGCCCTCATACATGGGTTTTTGTATTTACAGTGAAAATTGGTATCATTACACCTCATTGATTCCATCTTCCAAATCAGAACACCAAGCCCCAGAGCTCACAAGGAACAAAACCGAGTCTAATCCAGCTCTGCATCTGAAGCCCAGGCTCTCCCTGCTACTCCGGACCGCCTGCCTGGGGCTGAGCTAACCAGTTAAGTCAGGGAAATAAAAGCAGTTGGGCTCAATTTTTCTGTTCCAAATGTTGTCTTTAAGACAAATATTTTGGTGTCATGTAAACACAAGCACCATCTGTCTGTGGATGTGCTATGTGTTGATCCACTCTCTCTATCTGATGCAAAAATAACCACCAGCAGCTAGTCGGCAGACAAATCAACCAAGACAGCACTCTCCACTGGTTATTATGGACACAGTTACAGCTTTAGCTTCTCCACAATAATCCCCAACTCTGAATTTGCAACACCCCAGGATAGTTCCAGTTTCCTGTAAGGGATTTTGAAAGATTCTTAAACATTCTCAAAAAACAAATTAGTGTCCATGTACTTTAAGAAATAAAGAGTCTCTGCGCCAGACTTCAGCATCAGGGAGAGGGCTGTTTTGTGAAGCTCAGCAATCGTGAGAGGCCACTTGAAGGAGCATGGAGACGAGGGCGGTTCTTCTTTCTTCACAATAAGTGACCCTTCCCCTCAAGAAACATATGAATCTCATTTTTGTCTGTCTTGATGTCAATAGACAATGCATGAAGGGGAAAAAATAAAAAAAAAAACATGACCCCAAAAGGCTACAAAGATTTCCAAGTGAAAGGTTAAAAGATACAGAACTAATTTTGTTTGGACAAAGAAGACCTACAAAGCAAGAGACTCCTATTCAAGACTGACACATAAGCACACTATATCCCTACTCTGCCTCCCATGCCTGGATTGGACTGATCACAGCACTCTTTAGCAATAAGCCAGAATTGAGCCTCAGAATCCTTCTCAACACAACTGTCTAGGGAAACACATGAAATCTATTGGCCATATCCCCAACACTGGAGTAGGCTGCCCATGAGATACACTATTGCACCATAAAGGGAAAAGAAGATGGCAGAGTACATACCCAAAACTATTTCTCTGCTTCTTTTTTGCACCTTGCCTTTAAACCTCTAACTTTCCTCCTCACCATTTCTAGGCACACGTATCCTTTTCCAAGTGTTTTAAATTCGAGTTCATTTTTATCACTTGGCATTCACCTACCCTCCCTCCCTCCGATACCTATATGACAGCTAAAGAGCCATTTATAAGAAATTACCTCAGCCTAGGGTCTGAATTCCCCACTCTGAATCCACCACTCTCAACAGTTCAACTTCAAGTTAGTTCACTTAAATCTCCCATCTATTTCCTCTCTTTAAAAAAGAAAGAGAGAGAGAGAGAGAGAGAGAGAGAGAGAGAGAGAGAGAGAGAATACTTCCTCAAATGGCTTTAATTAATAACAAATGAAATAAATGACATAAAAGACCTCATACAGTATGCAGGAGGCAATGGATATTCAGCAAATGTTAGCTTACTCTGAGGAAACAGTGGGTCTAGATATTGTAAGACAGATTCTCATACAGAGACCTGAGTTTCCAGGATATCTATCTCCCTCTTCAACATTTTATCCTTCTTGGTCCCCCTTTTCCGATTGCCTCCAAGAATTCCATGCCAAAACATGGCTCTTCCCCTTCTGTTGTGTTCGGTCAGGTGGATCTCAGACCCACCAATGTGTCAGAAATAGTTGGAGAGCTTTAAAACTGCTGGCCCCACCCAAAATGACTGGCTTAGCAGTTTTGGAAGGGGCTTGAGAAGAGGTATTTCTAAGATGCTCCTGGGTAAAATCTAGGAGATTTGGGTCTCTATGGGAATTTATCCTGAACTATCTAGACCTACTGTTTCCTCAGATTATGCTAACATTTGCCAAATAGCCACTGAATTCTGCTCCTGCTGCTAGTTGGGGACCACGCTTTGAGAATCATTGTGTAGACTTCTCCCCTGGTTTACTTTTGGTTTATCAGCTGATCAGAAAAGAGCATCTATACCTATTTAGTTATCCAAAAGATGATTGACATCACCCAAAGATCACTTCTGCTATCAAAGTGAACTATGGTTTTCACTTTCAACCATTTTCCCCCCTCCATTAGCATGAAAGTCAATTTAAGAGATTAGTGTCCACCAATCACTAGGTGAATACCCTTGGGCTGTAGTAGGGAAACTCTCAGAGCCCAACTTTCCCACATGTTACACTACAGATAATCATGCTTTCTCCTTAGGACCGTATGAGTACAAATGAAGATTATGCATAAAATGCTCCATAAATTTAAGTTATTTACTATTTGTTCCACAAACCTTGACCAAGCCCCTGCAGTATTTCAAGCACCCTTCTGGAGAGTGGAATAAGAAATGAAGATGCCTTAGCCCCTTCCCTGAGGAAGTCCTCCAACAGGAAAAGGGAGGGACAGTTTAAATAAAAATGACTTCTTGAAGCCCTCTTATAATTCAAGACTAATTTCTCCTAGAAATAACTGTAAAATGGAGGATGCATTCTACGGGCACATAAATCCCCAAGCATTGTAGAATAATGTGCTCTAATGCTGCTTTTTATTTTCTTAGCATTAGCTCTAGTATTTTGCTGAGGGCTTGTCTTATATCAATAGTGTGTCCTGGCAGTGGCTGGGGCTTCCTTGGTGTATTTTATCACCTCTAACTTCCACTCCAAAGTCATTGATTTTTCTGGTATGTTTTTCATCACTTGTACAAACATCATCGCCTAATGAATGCTTGGATGACTTTGTTAAATTATAACAACTGAATGTTGAATTAATAGGACAACAGCCACCAAAAATCACTCGCAGAAGTTCAGGTGCCTATAAACAGAGGGATCACCAAAACATGCTGAGACCTACAGAGATCCAGTTTGACAGCTAAAGTGGCGCCGCCATGTGGCAGCAGCAAAAACACATTTCGCAAAGCACTGGGTCCCCTAGTCCCGGGTTGGTATTTTGGTTTTGAATGTTGCTGCTGCTTCTTGGGGATGGGATGGGGGCAGCTGGGAGTTGTTTTACTTTACATTTCATGCTTGAAGGGAAAATCAGTGTTTTACTTGCATTGTTTAAAACATGTCACTCCAATTTCCATAAAATGTTTCCCCTGAAATCACAGTGGTCTGATGGGGTGGTGGGAAATGCCCGGAGGGCTGAGTTGAGAGGCTGACCCTGTGTGATGGACATTCCTGCAGCCAGCTGCTCTTTTTCCTCTCGATGAGCTCTCCTGTGCTCTCTCTTAGTTTTCTTAAGGCGAGCACCCCTCCTGCCCCACCCCTCAAAGGAGCAATAATCCCAGGAAATATATTTTCCCCCCCATGGGCTGTGGTCCTTTTTCTTAGCAACACCCGGTTTCTAATGGTTGACACAGGCCATCCCACAGGAATTGACAGAAATCAGAGAGCAATGTGTTTTCTTTCAAATACTTAAAAGAACTGTAATAAAAGTATTTAAAGTAGTTACCCTTCTTCCAGTTGAACAATTAGTCCTTCTGACTTGCTTTTACAAAGAATGGAATAGTCCCTGGGCAAGGTGGAACATATCTATAATCCCAGAAGCTAGGGAGGTTGAGGCAGGAGGATCACAAGTTCAAGGCCAGCCTCAGCAATTAGCAAGCGCCCAAGCAACATAATGAGATTCTGTCTCAAAATTTAAAAAATTTAAAAAGGACTGGGAATGTGGCTCAGTGATTAAGCGCACCTGAGTTCAATCCCTGGTACCAAAAAAAGAAGAAGAAAAGCAATAATAGTTAAATATATTTTGAATGGAGGTTTAGGATTATAAACCAGAATACTGTCAATTGCTTAATGACTAAAATCAGAATAAATCAAGTGGGACTCGGGAGCTACATTTGGGAGAAGTTAACCAATGCCTTCTCGTTGATGCTTTATATTTTCCTTAGCAATATTTCAAATAGAAGGGAAACACTTCCTACCATTGTTTAATGCAAGCATGTTTCTGTTGTAGGAGAAGGAAGACACTTGCTAAGGGTCCCAACCCTGAGGATGCACCGACCGTGCCCAACACTGGGTGATTAGTGAGATCCAGGACCTGCAGGATTAGCTAATACCCAATTAAGGAGATTCAGCAAGAGTATGGCAGGAAAATTATTGCTTGATTAATCTGTGGCTTGTTCTCATTGTATTTTTCCTCATCCCCCTGCCACCAAAAATGTCAAGTTTTGGGATTCTCTTCTTTCAGAGGTGTTGTGTTGCATGACAGAAAGTGGCAATCGACTTAGAAGACCCTCGTAGCTTTTGTTCTGAAAACCAGAACACGTTGAAAAGATTATGTGAGTCTCCCCCAGGGGACGAGGGAAAAGAAACTGCTGCCCCTGGGGTGGCAAGAGGGAACAGAGCCCCTGTTAGAAGTGGGGTCAGGGACGGGGAGCTCCCCTAAGCACAGCCTCCGAAACTCACATCTTTCTCATTAATTTGCTGAGGCTGGGCTCCAACTCATGATTCTCCTGCCTCAGCCTCCTGAGTCACTGGAATCACAGGTGATCACACCACCATGCCCAGCCCAGGCCACTACTTCTAACTTCCAAAATATCTACTTGTTTTTTAATCAACTGATTGAATTATTTTCATGTATTAGACTTTTCAATTTTAAAAATTTTACCTGATTATCTAGGTCATCTTTTAGACTTCCGTTTGTTTAAATCTATATTAAACATACCAAATTATTTGAATTGATAATTCAGAAATAAAAATCACAACTTTTTAAATTGTAGGGTTGTTTAGGAGGATTTAGCATCACAGTTGTTGATTGAATGGTGAAAATAAACTGTAATATGCATGTGAAATATGCTATCACAACCTTATAGGCCCATTGGTCAGACGCAGGGAGGGAGCAGACTCTGAGAGAAGACTTTGGTTTGTCTGATGGCTCTCTGTTCTGAAGGCCTTGAGGACAGAGGCCTCCACAGGGTGCTGGAGTAATGCTCAGAGCCTCAGCCAGGTGCCTGTCACCTATGTCAAGTTTTGGAGTTGACAGAGCTGAATAGGTTGCATAGGATGAAGATGTTTCTCTGCAGCATATTGTCAACTAAGTGGGGAATAGGAGCAACTGAGATACCGCCTTCAAGAACCATGAGGGCTTGGGCCATGAGCATCTTGGTAGCAAAAACACTGATGATCAAAGCTCCACCTCTTAGATTCTGAATTGGGCAAGCCCCACCCCCTATGAACTCTGGAAGTTTTGCAGAAATGCCTACATATTTAACAACTACCTTCTTGGGAGAAATCACATGTCACTCCTTTTCTAAGGAATCAGGGCCCTTATTAGAAAACCCTGGTATATCAGAAGTGGCAAGACTGATTAACCCAAGATGAAAGGCCAAAGGCAAGCAGCGTTTATAACTAGCAGATGTATCGAGTACTAGAGAGGATCTATCCCTAGAAGAGTCTAAACTAATAATAATTAATTATTGTTATTATTATGAAATAATAATAACAATAATTAATTATTAATAAATTAATAAATTAATAAATTATTTCGTAATAAAAGCTTATTATTAACAAATAATTAATTTGAGAGTGTTTGATGGCTACTCACCTCTCAAGAAATCATAGAAGTTCACTAATGTGCAGGTACCATGCAAACTATTAATCACAATAGTATGAAAAAAATATTGTCCCTGCCCTCCAGAAGCTCCCAGTCTGATAGAGTAGTCAGATAAAAATTCAGCAGAACCTAGAACATGCTCATATTTCCATGGGAGCATTTTTAGGAGCAACATGAATAAAAACAGGCCAATAAATTGACTTTGGGAGTTCCTGAATTTTATCAAAAAACAATACTAGATGTAATATATATTTCCTGCATGTTTTACTTTCAGATGTCTCAGAATTTTCTCAACAACTCTTTCTAATGGATAAAAAATATGGCATATATACACAATGGATTATTATTCAGCAATAAAAGAGAATAAAATCATGGCATTTGCAGGTAAATGGATGAAGTTAGAGAAAATAATGCTAAGTGAATTTAGCCAATCCCCAAAAAACAAAATGCTGAGTGTTTTCTCTGATATAAGGAGGCTGATTCATAGTGGGGTAGGGAGGGGGAGAATGGGAGGAATAGATGAACTCTAGACAGGGCAGAGGGGTGGGAGGGAAAGGAAGGGGGCATGAGGTTAGAAATGATGGTGGAAAGTGATGGACATCATTATCCAAAGTACACAATTGTTCATGTCTCTGGTTGTATACAAAGTATATTCACACCAATTCATGTCGACATGTAATAAGAATTGTAATGCATTCCATTGTCAAATATAAATAAAAAATTAATTTAAAAAAATAAAAGAGTCCATAGGTCTTTGATTTCAGGAGCCAGTGTCCTAAGGAAGGAAGTTGTCATATAGTTTGAAAATTGACTCTGAAAAATTTGGCTCTGTCAAATTTTGTCCTAAAAGAATTCATACTGTACAAGTAGTACAGGATATTTGCTATACATTGTCAGGTAGCAAAAATTATCATCATCAAAGCGCTTTCCTATGACTTGTTTTTTATACGCATAAGTACCATTTTGAATATGGACACCCATTTATAGTGTGTGGGCCACCTTACACTGGAAAACATCAAAGAAAACAAAGTAGAAGACAGCATGTTTCCTTTGGTACTGTCCCAATTGTGATGGACACCAAAAATATAGTCCCTCTTGTGCAAATGTCTTACCCAGCAGAAGCATAAATAAAAAATAAAATAATATAAATAAAAAATTAAGATCAAAGGAGTAGCTGGCATCTGACCATTGTGGAATGCTGGCTCAAAATGGGTCATTGTCATGAGAAGATAGCTCAAAATGAAAAAGTTAGGATTTTATCAAAACTAAGAAAAATTTATACCAATTAAGCAGCCTGGATTTAGAGCATCCTACAACAATGCTTATGTCACAGTCAAGTTACGGCCTTGGGACTGGGCATACTTGGAGCCATTTGCCCTAAAGCAGCCAAGTGTATGTGTCATCTGAGAAGAGAAAAAAAGGATACCTCAGTGTCTCCCTCAAGAAGTGTCATCCTATCCAGAGTCACTTGCTTTTCTCCTGCTGAAGGAAGGTCTTGGGGTATTTGTGCCTGATTAGTTCCTCTCAGTTTGCAACAGAATAAATGTGTTGACAGTTCTCAGCGTAGCCAGTGCCTAGTTTTGCTGTGCTCATGCCCCTTCAGTGAGCCTCCTTTGGAAGTCTCAGATAGAAACCTTAGAAATAATGAAAATGTCTTGGCCAAGAAAAACCTTGAAAGAAAAATATTGGTGTCATGATACAGATAGAGCACATCGCTATTCCACAAAGCCCCCTGCTTTACTATTTTGTTAAAGAATGAGACAGACAACAACTCTCCAATAGGTTCACTTCAACATAACAAGGTCAGGACCTTGAATGAGGCTTTACCAGGATTTGTCAAAAAATAAAAGCTGAAGTTTATTGGCTTTAAAGTCCAAATTCTGAAGCAATTGTGTATCTTCAAGCCGAAAGCTTTACATCCCTTAAGTAACTAGCCAAGCTTATTCCCAGACTAATTTGACAAAAACAAGAGCATTCCTGACTTGGCTGACTTGGTTGATATTTTGGGCCATCTGAATGAGCCAGGTTTTTGTCTCAAGATCCAGCAGATCCCATTTTTGAAACTAATGGAAAGTTTTAATGTCTTCTAACCAGGTCCACTGGGGTTGGGGTGGCGGGGGGTGGGGGGTGGGGGTAGGAAGGGCACCTGGAAGCCAGATCCAAGAACAAAAAGACTTTGCTTCACAGGTTCCTGCTGTCTAAGGAGCTTAAAATTGAAATGTCTGATTCTTCCCCTCATGACAAGGACCACACTTAAGGTTCAAATATTGGCACTGTTGACATTACTAAATTGAAAACAAAGAAAATAGCATTATATGAATTCAACTCAAAGTGCTTTAGAGAATTTCCATGTTCCTTCACATAAGCTAACCCTTAAAACCTGTCAAGAGTAAAAACTCTTTTGTTACCAAGTACTATTGAAAATTAGAACTTGCTCTCCTTGTTTCCACCAAAATGGAACGTCTAAACTGATCTGAAGTGAAAATGTTTGTTTACTCTGCCATGTCAAATAAACACTCTCTAAACACTCTTGTTCTACCCAAACGACAGCAATCTTCTTATGGAAGTAAAGTAACTAAATTATGTTTTGCTTTTATTTGCACAAGGTGACTTTAGGAGAAGTGACTTAATTTTTGTATTCAGAAAGTGACATTAAGAGGATCATGAGTCTTTTAAGTATTATTCTAACATTCTGGTTATGTGAAAGATATGTGTCAATGCAACAGAATAAATGCATAGAGTGTTTGTATGCCAATTTCTGGAGAAGGCATCTATAGCTTTTCTCAGATTCCTACACTTTCCCCCGCCCACTCACACATACCTCTACAAAGGATTAAGAATCACTGACCTAGTTAAATGTGTGTTTTCTGGTAGGCTCTGAACTAGTGAAAAACAAGAGCTCAAATTCATATTTGGTGGTTTATCATAATAAAGTGGATTTTTTCCATCAACAACCCATGGACCTAGATTTAAAACAAAGTTTTTATTCTTTTCTTTTTCTCTTGTGACTCTCAAAGTCCATGTCTAAATCTCTGAGGTATAAGGCAATACCATAAGTCGTAACTCTAAAATCTGTGGCATGCTTACAGGGTATCTTATAACAAAATACATTTAAACAATTAGCCCAAAAATAACAATTAGAGAGACATAATATATTGCCATTTTACTCTACAGAAGGCTTATAGCTGAAAAAAAGACAAAGTCTTGAAGAAAATAAAATTAGATGAAGTCACACATGGAGAAGATGTCACTCAGGTCACCTTTCCCAGAGGACAAAGTGCATGTGCACAGTCCTCTGGGGGCATGTCCTGTATCTGTCTGTGTGTGTGAGTGTGAGTGTGTGTGTGACCATGTGAAATGTGCAAACAGCAATGATTTCTTGCAGCTAAATGCATGTCTTTTAAAGTGGAGAGTCAGCCCTTGCGATGCTAATGGAGTGGAACATAAATATTGGCAAGCAAGTTGTCAAATAGAGGCTTTTTAAAGGTTGGAATTTTTCAAGGAAAATGTTAACTGCAGTTAAAGGGTCAAAATGGTCTTCACCTGATCTCAGAATCTAGAATTTTCACTTGAAGTTCTAAATACCCAGGACTCATATACTAAATTTAGACTTCCCAGGGCTGCAACTGGCATTTTAGAACATTTGGTCCGTAATGATAAATCACCACACTTGCTGAATACAGGGTTAGAGGGGGACTCTCAGACATAACCAATTAAAGTATCAGCCTCCCTATTGGCCTGGGGAGCAGGGGTGAGGGTGGGGGGGCAATCGTGAGCAGCTTTGCCACATTTCAAATAGCAAGTACACTGGCCCCTACCCAGTGCTCCCACCCTCACTCCCTCTCC
Organism: Ictidomys tridecemlineatus; assembly: GCF_052094955.1. Lineage (NCBI taxonomy): Eukaryota > Metazoa > Chordata > Mammalia > Rodentia > Sciuridae > Ictidomys > Ictidomys tridecemlineatus. The sequence goes on from NW_027520967.1 coordinate 265,587, forward strand.
ACGTACTTTCTTACTTCTCAACCTTATGCCCATTCCAAGAAGCAACTCAATTTCTACCTTCCAGAAGCTTTCTTCCCCAATTTCCTGTAACCACATCAATCTCAACCCTCTCTGAATTCCGCTATATTCTTTGCTCTTCATTCTACTCCCTTGCTAACCCACATGGCTATCTTTTCTATAAGAACAGATAACACTTGAATTTTTACTATGTGCCAGGCACGATACTAAATGCTTTACAGGAATGACCTCATTTAATCCTCCCCGCAACTCTATGACATAGTTTTTATTATCATTCACAGAAGAGAAATGCTCATATGAGGAAACTGAGGCTTCTCAAGGTAAAGAAACTTTCCCAGGGTCCACAACTAATAAATAATGAGCAAGGCAATCAACCAGGTTGTCTGGCTCAAATGCTTCCCTTCTTAATAGCAAAACGTATAGCCACAAGTGTCTAATGTGCATATAACTATCTACTCAGCTGGATTTTTTTTTAAGCTCTTGAGGTTGTGTGTATAACATTTCCTTCATGTGCCCCATCCCCCAGAACTGGCATTGTGCCATACCCATAATCAATCAGTAGATATTGAGGGAGTGAATGAATTAATAAGTGAATAAAAATCAATGTACCATCTGCAAAACCCAAGAAAATTTCATTGATTTGGACCTCCAGATACCATGCAGAATCAGGAGGAAATGTTCCTGTTACTACGTTTGACAGTAGAAAGCAGAAAAATTGCTAACTTGCTATCCTTTGCATACAGCCCAGAGTTTGAGCGAGGGAACAGGTCTCTGTAAATAATCATGACATATTGCAGCCTTGTCCTGAGACCCCATTGTGATCAGGCCATCCATCAGAAAAATAAGGCTTCATCCAAGGCCCAGAGGGCCCTCCAGAGTGACCTTGGTAAGCAGTAGGTTGAACCCTGGAAAGAGTCAAGGAACCAAGTCAAATTTCTCACCTAGGGCCAGCTACAGAGATGCTATTCTTGGGTCCAAGAGGCAGGACTTAGTCTCCATATGGCTGGACTTAGAATTCCAATGAATTGGGTGAAGAAATAATAGTAAGTCCCAGACTCAGAAAGCCTTGACTGCCACTGGTTGAAGGAAATGAGGATGTCAAAAAAAGCCACTGTCCCCTGGTCCAGAAGGATCTTTGTTGGAGAGTTAATTAATGAAAGTTCCTAAAATCATTATCTTGGCAAACCACATGTGACCAGAGAGCCGTGTACCAGAAGGGGTAGCCAAGAACCCCTTCCCCACACAAACTTACTTTTTTATAATGAACTGTACCTTCTCAGGAAGGTGATTCCATGAGGTTGTGGACTGAGGGCACCCACGCCCCACAGGGTGTTCATTGCTCAGGAGCTGTCAGCAGAGGAAGATAGAGAGCCCAGGGGCTCCTGATGCAGTTACCATGGCAACCAACCCAGATCTGGACCGTTTTATTCACAGACAAAAAGCCAAGTTCAGTGAACACGGTAGGAAAGTGGGAGCAGCTTAGATTAGCCAGGCTATCTTTTGGCCCCAAGCAATCTGCAGGATAAGACCTTGCATTAGGCAAAAGTCTTCACTGTGACAAAGCAGAGGATTTTTTAAGAAGTTCTTTGGATCTGACTGGGCCCATTTCACTCCATGGTGTTTGTTGAAGAGAGATAACCTGTCCATACAGACTTTTATGTAGAAGTGCATATCAGTGTTATTCATAATAGTTCCAGCTGGACACAACGTGATCATGGTATATCCATGTTATGAATATTGTTTAATACTAAAAAGAACAAAACACTAACATGTGAAAATATCTGTTGTATTTTAAGAAAACTTAAAAAAATTATGCTGCAGGAAAGAGGTCAAACTCCAAAAACCAAATGTTGTCTGAATCATTTCAATGAAATTCTGTAATTTTTAAAATTAGTGGTAGGAAGAAGATCAGGGATTTCCTGGACTGGGAGTTTGGCTGACAGTGTAACTACAGAAGAGTACCAGGAAACTTTCCAGTGATGGTGTTGTTGTATCTCAAATGTAGTGGTGGTAACAAGATTGTATCAATTACAAAACTTAAACTTTACAGTTAAAATAAATGACCCAAAACTTATTATCTTAATTGCACTTAGGTTGTGAAAATATAAATTATACCCTAATAAAGTAAAAACTTCTAAAAATATATAGCCTCTTTGTGGTTATCTCATTTTCTTCTACTAATGAAGCATTCTGTGGTGTTTCTCAATTAAATATGATAAAGGATTACTTTTCTAAGCATTTTTATACTCTTATTTATTTACTAGTCATTGTGTGGCTAGAGAGTTTGGAGAGAGGTTACATTTTTCTTCTCTGTTTTATAATAAATCCTATTTACCCAATCTGTATACTCTTTTTCCTTTTCCAAGAGAATTATTTCTGCCTGTCACCAAAAGACTGAACATATTTATAGAGTACATTTCCTGAAAGCTTTATAATGTTAAAGAAAATCAACATTTGTTTTTATTTTAAAGGATCTCTCTCATGTGCTGATCCTTAGACCAGCCTGTGAAATAGGACTGTGGTGCCTGTCATGCATGGCTGTTGAGAAGACAAATTGAAATGATCTGTGTCGGACATGATGCAGCTGTGCTATGTCCAGTGTTGTGCTCTGTTGGCTAGTGGCTTTTCTGGGCTTCTTCTATGGTTTTCTCACCACCCCAAGGACAAGGAGTGTTTTGAAATGTTTACTTGAAAAGTTTTATTTACTGTGGCTATTTTATTTTTTCTTTTATATACTATTGCTGTGTCTTTAAAATGAAAGTTCTGTTATGCAAACATGCAGATAATTTTTAACACATCATTGAGGACTCATTAGAATATTGTTTTCCTTTCAGTATTTTGCCTCTTATAATTGATAGTATTTTAATTTTTTTAGAAACGATTTCTAAGGAAGAATGTAAATAAAGGAAAGCTTCCTTTTAGAGGTTTATCTAAATATGCACAAATTCTAAGTAAAAGCCTGCATTTAAATTTAGATATGTAATTATAGAATCTTATAAAAATTACAAATTGAAAAATATTTTTGTTTTTTACCTGGAGGAGATTGTTTAAAAAATGTTATTAAGCTTCTATAAGGGAATATTTTTTAAAGTTGGCTGCTGATTATTTTATCAGTTTTCCAATATTAATAACTCTGTGCTAGATTTGAATGAGTATTACATTTTAACTTTCTAATTCCCACTGGTGTGTCCAAGAAAATAGCTTTTCCAATTCCTCTGAACATAAACTCAATCATCATTTCCACAGTGCTTCTGCAGTATGTTTGCTTATGGTAGCAGGTAAGGGAGAACCAAACATGCTTTGAATTTAGTTTCGTGTTTTCTAATGATCTGAAGTTACAAACTGCATCTCTAAGTTGACTTGTAAAAGAAACTTATTTTTTTAAAATAGGGAATATTCTCTAATAAGCAATATATTTTTGTTTCTCCTATGTGCAAAACACTCTGCTAGATGCTGTGAAGTAAGATTAACAGTTGGTACTTAGCAAGTTCTCATTATATATCAGATGCTATGCTTAATGCTACATATGGTTGATTTCATTTAAGGCTACCATAGCTCTATGAGAGAGGCCTTGTTTGTTGCACATACCCATATACACACATTTTAACATTTGAACAAACTGCTGATTTAGGAAGATGAAAGTGGTAGAGCTGGGATTCACATTCAGACCATAGAGGTTTTGTTCTTACCTCTCACAATTAACACTCCTCATCTGTATAGAATAAGCATAACAAAATGGTTGGTGGCAAAGGTTAAATTAAGTGATGTTATAAAGCCTTTGGCACCATGTAGAAGCACTTAATAATAGTAATTAGTGTGGCTATCCTTGGGGAGGGATTGCAAAGATGAAATATTGCATAAAAAGCATTTAGCACAGAGTAGAGAATTCAGAGTGTGGCATTTTAGCACTCAAAGAGACATCTTTTAAAATTAGACCTTGAAAATTGACTTCTTACGTAGATCAGTACTTGGAAAAAAGAGCATGATCAAGATGAGGAGAAGGCAAGCTTAGTGGAATTGAGATGGGTTTAAGGACTAAGTAGTCGGCTTAGCTACATTAAGATGCACAAGAAGTTGGAAACTGGGTTTGAAAGGAATTGGAGGCACATCTTTACATATCTGGAGTGCCAAGCAAAGGAGTTTGGTTTTGATCTTATGGAAAATAAGTATGCTGATCTTTAACTCACTCAGTGATACAGTATTAGCTTTTTAGCATAGGTAGATTAATCTTTAGAAACTTGAGAGCGAGTGTTCCCTTGGAATATTTTATTGTTGCCATTATTATTTAGTAAATTCATGTCCCAAAATGTACTGAGATATAGTGCCTCAGAAAGTTGCTTAGAAAAATAAGTCATAGTCTTCTTTCAGATAGCTTCTCAGGATTTAAAATTTTTGTGTTGACAGATTTCAGATATTATCGTAAGTCTGTCTTTTGGTAAAGGTGGAATGTTCAGAGGAGTTTCCTGTGATGCATGATGAAAGCATCTTCTGGAAAGGGCTGGCAGTGTAGTTTGCATCCTACACCCAGAAGCAAAGTGCTATAGAATTTTCATCACATCAGTCCAGTTTTTCCAAAATCACTGCAGTGAGATGTAGATGCAAAGAGCACATCTCTCTCAAGGGTTTTGATTTACTGAGTATAATCGTGCTTCCTGATATTGTATGTTAGCATATGTGTAAGAATAAATATGTTGGGCTGGGGCTGTAGCTCAGTGGTGGAGCACCTGCCTAGCATGTGTGAGGTACTAGGTTTGATCCTTAGCACTGCATAAAAAAAATAAAGGTACTGTGTCCATCTGCAACTTAAAAAAAAGAAGAAATATGTCAATATAAGCTTTTATTCCATTTTTGCTTAACTCAAGCATTCATGAGGCTCTATAGTATACATTTTTTTCAAAGACACTGTTACAAACTATGTTTTGGATTAAACTCACTTTCCTTCATAAATATTGCATCCTGATTCAATCAAAATGTTTTTATTTTAGTATAATTTAAATGAAAAAGTAATAATTGTATGGTAAGTTACCAAGTGTATGATATTTGAAAGGGCAGTGGGAAATGCCATGAAACTCACCTTTTCTACTTCAATTGAAAAATAAATTAGTCTACCAAATGGTATTTAACTAAGTTGGCTTGACTGGACATCACTCAAACGATGCAATGCAGGCAATCTTTCTTCTCTCCCTCTCTGCCTCTCTCCCTCCCTCCCTTCCTTTCTTCCTTTTTTCCTTCCCTCCCTCTATTCCTTCCTGGGGTGTTTTGTTACTAGCTATATTCCAGCCCTTTTAAATATCTGGGACATTTCATGAACTTGAGTGTCTCCTTGCACTGTGGCCATGTTCATCTTTTATGTCATTCTAATTTTAGTATAAGTGCTGTCAAAGTAAGCACTACATTTTTCTTTTAATAAAAACATATATAAGTCATCATTTTGAGGATGGGGAAAATAGTCAGTGGTATGAGTGTTAATATTCTTTTTCTCAGAGAAGTCATAATACATTTTCTTGCTATGCCTAGATATTAAATAAACATTTCAAACCAATTTGTTATACATCTGTTGAAACAGAAATTAAGAAGAGAAATCATAGTTAATAGTTTTGACAGGTTTGTTGTACCAAAATGGTATTTAATATGTCCTGATGTTCTATATAGAAAAATGTAGAATAGTGCTCATGATTTAATATAAAATAAAAATCTTCATAACCACCAGTTTTTATTTAATATTCCATATATCTCTAATATACTGACAAGGACATTTTCCCTGGAGAGAGTAAAGTTGATATCATACCAATTCTGATAAGAAGTTAAACTAAAAACAACAGTTGACGATGTTATTTTCATTTATATTCTCAACTTAGTTATAGAATATTTCAGGTGTTATATATTAATACATAATAAATACAGTGTGATCAGTTCCAGGATTTTACTTAAACTAGGTATAAATGACATCTTGTGACAATTTGAAATGTACAGTGGAAAATGGCCCACATTTTCCTCAGACCTTAATTAATAATCATGTTGCTCTTACAGATTGGTTGAAGAGTATTGGAGGTGAGATTCACTTGATGCTTTCATGGCCAATGAACTGAAGCATATTTTTGTAAAATCACAAGTAAATGGCAACATGAAAGATAAAGAAGTCCTGAATCCATGGAAGATTCTCTCTTGTTTGGAAATATTATTAATATGTTAGATTCCTTATGGTGCTTCTTTCTTTTAGAGTGTTTGAGTCTTACACTCCGGGTGTCCATTACAGAGTCCCTTCTCTGGTCACCCTAATGTCCTAGTTATAGAACCATGACTTCCCTTAGGCCTGAATTCCGACACCTGTAACTGACCTCAGACATTTTCTCTGGTTCACTCCTTTTCTGTGTGCATGTGCCCATGCGTGCATATGTCCATGTGTTGTGTAAGTGTATGAGAAGGAAGTAGAACATGCATTCTGTTTCTTGACTTTGCTTCTTGATACTTCTTTTAACTGTTATTAATTACTGTAACATAATATCTGGCAGAATAAGCTTCTTCTAACATTGGCTTTATTTTCTTCAAATACTGTCTCAGCTATTAATTCCCCCTCCCATGTACATTTTTAGAATTAACTTTCAAGCACCATCAAATTCCTAATGAGATATTATAGGAAATGCTCTGAAGATATAAATTAATTTTAGAGAGCATTGGCATCTTTAAAATGTTAATTTATTCTGTCCATAAGCATCTTCTCTATTTATTCAGGGATTTTAAAATATCCTTTAAGATTTTAAGTTTCCATTGAGAATTTTGTGGAGTCTTTAACAGGTTAATTCCTAGATACATTTTTTTTTGCCATGCCTGAAGGATTATTTTTTGTTTTTATTTTTGCTTAGTGCCAAATTTTCCTGATTGGTTATTATAATACAGAAAAATTGTATTGATTTGATGTATATTGGTTGCGTCCCTGATAACTTGGCTAAACTCTCCTATTAATGTTCTCTGTTACCTTATTGGCAGGATTTCTTTGTTTGATTTCTAGCAGTCTGTGGGTAATGAATTCTTTCAGCTTTTATTTTCTTAAAGAAGTCTTCATTTTGCCACAGTATTTGAGGATTTACTGCTGGGTAAACAATTCTAAGGTGATTGTTTTTCCTATCAGCACTTTAAAGGTGCCATTTTGATATTTCCAGCATCCTTTCATTTTATTATTTCACTTGTTTTAAATTTCTAAGAATGTTTTCTCACTCATTACTTTCATAGTTTTATCCAATCTCTTTTTTTAAAAAAACTAATAATTTTTTGAACCTTTATTTTATTTTTATGTGGTGCTGAGGATCAAACCCAGTGCCTCATGCATGCTAGGTGAGCACTCTTTCTCTGAGCTGCAATCTGAGTCCCCAGTTTTATCCAGTCTTAAATGGTGTGAGGCAGTGATCCCTTCCTCCTGCCCTGAAATCCTGCCTGAGGCTATTCTAAACTATTAGTCTGTCTAAGCTCTACTTGGTGGTTTAGTAATCAATTCAGTTAATTGGTTTTCCTTTTCTCTGATATCTACCTTTGTTTTTATTCCCTGAATTCTCATTTCTAATTCTTCTCTTGGTGAGTATTTACTTAAGTTAATGGCTTATTATTTTAGTCATTATATGCTGGGAAACATTTAAATTCTTAGGTTTTAGATGAATCTCATAAAGTTTGGCATTCCTTCTCATCATACTTTAAGGATTTTGTAGTTTCTCTTATTATTTCTTCTGTAAGTCATTATTGGGCATTATTTTTACATAGTACATATCTAGTTTTTTAGATTTCAGATTATAGAATCTTCCATTTACCTTTTATTATTTGTTCCTGCCTTTATTATATTGAAATAAGAACATAATCTGATTCATGTTTTAAATAACTTTAGAGATTTCCCTTTGGGTCTGTGAATGACCAGGTTCATGAATGTTAAGAATAAAAATAGGTTGTTTTCTAAAATTCTAAAGAAATCATTTGAAGTACATCACTATAAGTAGGATATTTACATCCTCATTTCTGAGAGGAGTGTCTTCATATTATATACAATAAAACATTTATTTAAATCTTGTGTTTCTATGGGGAGCATAGTAAATTATCCAATGAAAATAGTTTATTTATTCTAGTAGATCTGTTATTTATTTTTACATTTTGTGGTCACATTTTTAGGTACAAATCCTTCTGTGAGTGTTGTATTTTTGTTTCAGACACAGTTCCTTTTAAAAGTACATAAATTCTGTTTGTTCTTTTTTTCTTACCTGGGGAAGTGAACCCAGGGGTGCTCTACTATTGAGCTACATCTCTACCCCTTTCCATTTTATATTTTAGACAGGGTCTTGCTAAGTTTCTGAGGCTGGCCTCAAACTTGTGATCCTTCTGCCACAGCCTCCTGAGTTGCTGGAATAACAGGCATGTGCCATTGTGCCTGGCCCATCTGTTCCTGATGATGTTTTTGGTTTTACATTCTTTTGTCTGATAATAAAATTGCCTCACTGGCTTTCTTTGATGAGTTTCTTACAAAATATCTTTCATGCTTTCATATTGACTGTTTGAGTCATGATTTTTTTAAGAAATCCTAGTATTGAGGAGTGGCTCAATAATAGAGTGCTTTCCTTATATACATGAGGCCTTAGTTTCAATCCCCAATAACATTAAAAAAATAAATAGATAAATAAATAAAATAAGATTCAATTTGAGAAATCTATTGGTAGTACGTTTCATTCATTTACTTTAATTGTGATTTCTGTTCTACCAGGCTTGTTTTTGCCATATGGTTTTATGTTTTCTAATTACTATACCTGTTTTATTCCTTGCTTGCTTTGATTTCTTCCTTTCTCCCTTCCTGTGGAAACTCTTTAAATCAGATGTTATTCTTTGTTTTCCTCAGTTCTGGAAAAATATGGGGGATTATTTGTTCAGTCCTTTTTTTTTTTTTCAATCCATGTGTTTTTCTTTATTCTTTTGAGACTCCTTGTCCCACTCCTCTAGCCTCCACATCTCCTACCTTGAATCTCCTTCTCCCTCTTCTGGGCACTCTCTGGAACCTTCATCTACCTCCATGCTCCAACACTAGCTAGGCTGTTGGAGCTGCCTTCTCTGACCAGTGGTGTTTGTGCTCCTCTGAGGCCTCAGGCTTCTCTGAACTCCTGTTTAATCCCCTAGAACTTTGACCTGCTGCTGTGGTTTGAATGTGTCTCCTCCTAGATTCGAGTTTTGCCAATGTGATCTTATTAAGAGGTGGGCCTTTAAGGGGTGATGAGGCTGTGAAGGCCCCTCTTTTCATGAACAGGGTTAAGACTTTTATAAGACAGACTTCTGGCAGTTGGTGGCAGCACATGATAATCCCAGAGACTTGGGAGGCTGAGGCAGGAGAATTGTTAAATTTGAAGCTAACCTGGGCTACACAGTGAAGCCCTAGCTCAAAAAAATGAAGTGAATATAAAAAGGGCTGGGGATGTAGCTCAGTGGTAAAGTGCCCCGAGGTCAATCCCCAGTATGAACTAATGAACAGATGAGTGAATACATACTTATATACATAAGATGGATTTTGAGCTTGTTCTTCTGTTTTCCACCTTCTACTGGGCAAGGATGCAGAGTTCCCTCCCCTCGCCCCAGGGATGCAGCACTCACCAAATGAACCTACTGGTGCCTTGAATTTGGACTTCTCAACTAGAACTGTGAGAAGATAAATTTGTGATCCATATAACTTAGCTAGTCTCTTGTATTCTGGACTCATATACCTTTCTTTGGTTATTATGTCTGCCTGGGACTAGAAAACTTTGATAGAAAAAAAATACAAGAAAATCTGGTTGATTTTCATTATCTGTCATTATAGGATAGTTCATTACAGATCAAGGAACAGAGATATAGAGTATTAAGATCTACGCAAGACATCAGAGAACAGAATCCACTGTGTTAAAAATGGATTGTGTTAAAAATAGTAAAAATAAGAATACATCCTGACCATGTGGAGAGCTGTGCTGGAGAAACATGTTTTCATATTATTTTCTCACTGGTGGCTGAGATTGAGAACCACTTAGCCTTTCTCTAAGAGAGAAATAAGGCCTTCTCTGGAGCAAACCTGTGTGATTATATGAGAAAATTAACTTGAAATAAGTTAGGTGTCTCAGGTAGGAAGAAAGGACATTCTCAGTCACCGAGTTCTTTCTGTGTCTCGCCCTCCATGGTGGGCACCATCCATGGTATTCTCACTGAGTTCCTGAGGTGTAGATAGCCACTGTGCTCATTTCCCAGCAGGACTAGAGAGAGGCTGACTGAAGGTGGCAGCAGCAAGGTGCAGCCCCTCGCCAGCTTCTGGATGCACCAGGCCATGATTGTAGGAGTCATGCTGTTGGAGAGGGCACACTCCCTGGGCCATGCTGAGTGACAGGGCTTGAGGAAAGACCCATGTGCTGAAATGACCTTTGCTCAGAGGAACTTAACTAGGGGAAGCCTGAAGGGTGCTAGCAGTTCATTTCAAGGGTGGTTGAATTGGGTTGTCTTACAAAAGAAGACAACAGATACTTCCTTTGTGAATATTCATGGGGACATTCACAGGAGGCTGACATGGAGGGCTCATGATGATCCGGATTCAAATGGGTAAAAAAGATCAAATTTATAACAAGGAAATGACTAGAAAGATTTTTTTTTAATGTTGAGAAAAGTCATGCAGTATATTTCCATAGCAGCCTTCTGTCATTATTCATTTCGCATTTTAAGCTTTGACTTTACTCTGGATTCTAATTAGCAGCTAGCTTCTAGAAAGTGTCATACCAAGAAGAGATTCACAGGCTGCAAAAGGGCCAAGGATTGAGAGTCAAATGAGAATTCTCTTCCTAGTCAGAGGAGGAAAATGTTAATACTTCCCTGGATGCTACTTGCTGACCGCTGCTGTGCTGCTGAAGAATGAGCCACCCTTTCTCTATCTCATTCTTATGTATTTTTTTAATATGTCTTTATTATAACATGTTACTATTATGGGTTTCTGCGCTGTTGCCGCTGAATAACTGCACTCCTAGAGAGAAGGGGTCTGCTGTAGTTTTTCCTTGTATTCAGTGAAGCTTTGTTAACCAAATGAATGGATCAGTCCTCATTGAAAATGTAGCAGTAGATATGAATCTGCCTCTTGGCTAGACAACTGAGGCTTGATTTATTTATAGAACCCTGTCCCTGAGCCAGCATGCCTGTCAGTAAGGCTAATCCGAAAGCATAGCTTAGGGCTTAAAATGGATAGAATTTAATGATGAAAGTAATAGGTGTCATAAGAAGACATTGTGAAAGAGAAATGTATGAAAATAAAGATGTAGGTAAAATTAATTTAATCATCATTGTATTAACCAGTAGCTAGTGTGAACAAGAAATAGTATACTGAAGGGAACAATAATATATTATTATGTGACAAAAGTATGATACTCTACTGCAGGAGATTTAGACTGCAGTGTATAGAGGAAGTGAGATAATAGTAAAAAAGAAAAGTAACACAGACATTTTCCATCTAAATTCTTACCTTACTGACCATCGTGATGCTCATGGAGGTTGTGATAGGAGCTCTGTGGGAAGATTAAATAGGTCCTGGAAGAAAAAAACATGGACTTGGTTCAATGTTCTTCAGATATTCATATATCTCACTGTTCTGTGCTGTTCTGTGAAAAATCCCTCACCAGAGGGAGGTGATGAGGAGGAGTTAGATAGGCATACATTTTCCTTTCCCTCTAGAAATGGTTTGTGCACCCAAGAGGTGTCAAGCCAGGGTCCATGATTGGAAAAGTGAAAAGTGATAATCCAGCATGTCAGAAGACTGTAATTTCTTTTGAAATTTCATTATCTTGTCTTTTTCTTAATTCACACAGCACTTGCTGTCTTAAGGAGCTGTGGAAGGATGGCCACTGAGCTTCACTACAGGCTTTCCCCTGCTTCCCTACGCTGGACCCCTAGTGACATGATCGGGTGTTTTACTGTTTCCTCTGGGCTGCCTCCCTAATTTTACAGCTTGGGAGGTACTGATATGCACTGAGTCCATTCTACTAAAATATACAACATCGACTTACTATTTCACAGTATATTCACAGTATATTTTATAACCTTGTAAGTTGAGTCTGAATAGCCAGAATTACCTCAAGGGATTTATTTATTTATTTAAATGTATCACTTTAAAATATAAGTGTTTTGAACCTGTGCCTGCAGCATTTTTTTTTCTTTGTTTTACACATGGGCTAAGGTAGTTGCTGTCCTTTCTTCTGGGCCTCCTCTGGTCTTCTAGCCCCATGCTTTGTTTTTGAGTGCTTTGAACTTATGTGATGAGTATAGTCTGTGGTCACCACTCCATCCCATGTGCTTGCCTTCAGCCAGAACCCCTCCTGAGTCAGTCCTAGCCTGCTGTATCTGGGGAAGAGGGCAGAGGTGGACCCAGGCTGCCTTTCATAGGGATGTGCATTTCTTGACCTGGAAGAAAAGTGTTTTTAAAGCCCAACCTGGCCATTTTAAGTCAGCATTAAACACTTGGTGGTTGGCTCATCTCTTAAATTCTGTGTTGGTGTCTTGAAATCTTTTATGGAGAGAAGTATGGGTATGTGCTGGTTTCCAGTAAGATGCTTTTATTCAAATACAGTTTTGGTTTAGCGGCCATATAAAAATGCCTGTGTGTGCTCTGACCAGGTCTGAAAGTGTGCATGTCCAACATGTGAAACTGCAAATTGGTTTGTAGTATTTTCAGATACTCAGTTATAAGCTCAGCTTAATTCAGTAGCAATAAAAAATTATATTAATACTTTATAAAGTTCAGCAGTGGCTTTGATGTAATATTTACCTTAATTTATGAGCAGATGAACTACTTCATACTAATTCTAATGATGATAATTTAATGGTAATTTTGTTCCCTTTATGATCAGTGCTTATATCATAACTTAAGGTGAGAAAATGAAATGGGAAATGTCTGTGGCTAAGATAATAAAAAAGTCTCAAAAATAAGTTTGAATTATTTGAATAAATGGTTCTTCTGTCCCACCCAAAGCTTCAGTTGCATGATTTTTATGGTCATTAACTGTAATTCCTTTTCTAATTCTTTTTTTTAAATAAAGAGCTGTTATTTTAAAAAAATTATTTTCCCTTTTTTTTTGAGGGGTATTCTAGTTGTATGAATGGTGGCCTTTGTTATTACATTCATACATGCATTAACTATAATTTCTTTTAATGTGGTATCTACTGGAATACAGTGCCAGCTGAACTCAAAATTTCTGTGATTTGTCTTCAGTTAAAAAATAGAATGCAAAATAAAAACTCGTTGTGATGATATTTCAAAGAAAAAATTTAAGAAACTCTGATTAAAAAGAGGGTGAGGGGTTGGAGGAGAAATGTGGTTAAAGTGCAAAGCCACACTCTCTCCCTCCCTTTCCTGTTGCTCTTGCCCAGAGTGCAAAGTGGTTGCAGAACTGAGAAGTGTGGCTTCACTTTTTGGAGTAAGGAGCTAAAACTGTTTAGAAATCTTTGATGGGCTTTCTAAAAATAATTTATTACTTAGGCAGAACTGTTTTCCACATCAATTTCATGATTTTTTTATTGGAACATTCTAAAAATTATTTTGATGGACTGGTTTATAATAAGAAAGTTAATCATATAGTTACATTAGAGGACATGTTAATCTTCTGTACTCTGTAATATTCTTCAGATAATTGACTAACATGTCATAAAGTCAGTTGAGTGACTACTGGCCTTATGAAATGTCCTGTTGGTTGAAAATTAAAGTTTGTCACTAATGGCAGATATTGAGAATTCCATAAATTAAAAAAGAGATAATTCTATAACATTGCTTTGTAGATTGCAGTGACAAAGATAACCTTGCCTATGATGTATTGGTAAAAATTATGTGTTGTATTTGCAATATAAACATCACAGGTAGTCAATAACAGATAATAAATTGTTGAAGTATATACCTGTGATTGGTATCTTTTATCATAGTTATATCCATGCTATTAGTCATGAAAAGTAATAACTTCTAGTGTTAGCTATTTAAATTATGTTCAGCTCTCTTGAGAAACATATTTGAACATATTTTATGCTTGCTGAAAAAGATTTTTCAATGGATTTTTTTTCTTTGCTTGAAGAATATGTTGGATCACTGATAAGTTAAATAGTACACAATTTAGTTAAGGAAAATAGAAGTAAAAACCAAATATATCCCTATTTTAACTTCTTATGGTAAAGACTGAAAAACTCAATTCATTTAATGACTTTCAAGAAAAGAAAAAAATATTGAGTGGTACATAAATGTTTGAAGTGTAAAGTAACCAAAGCACTCTCTGATATTAAAGACAGTTGGCTTCTGTGGTTGCTTTGGATTCTGATGTCAGCCCCTGTGATTACTTGACCTTTAGGTGAGTCTGTTTTCTCATTTATGAATTGGGGTCAGTAGTAAAATTACCTGCCTCCAAAGGCAGTTATGAAGAAGACAAGATGGGATAATGTGTTTGAATGAGCTTTGTAAACATGGTAGACATATATACAATCGGTTAACATTCTTGGCAATCATTCCGTAATTTGGGGCTAGTTACTTTATTATGTTTGGACTATTAAAGAGGGATAACAATAGTTGCTCTCACATAGGGTAATCATGAGGATTAAATGAACTAAAATATGCAAAGCCCTTGAAACAGTATCTGACCCATACAGGTAACTTTGGCTGTCATTTTAGTGACCTCTCTTAGAGAAGAAGAGGTTGATCCAACCTCTCCGTTAACCTGGTGGAAGGTTTTCATGGTACTCATTCTACAGTGTTTTGAATATTAAGATTCCATTGGGATTTTTATGGCTTAATAAAAATTGTATGTTCTTAAACAGCTGTTGTGGATGAGCGTCTAGAATTGGATTACGTGATTGCAAGTAGGAAGTAAAAGGCAAGCAGGCACTCCCTGTTCACTCGTGCTTAAGGCTGAATTGTTGGAAATGCCTCTTTCTGGTATTCAGGCTATATATTCTCTGTTTGTAGATACTCCATTTAATGAACACTGATTAAGATACTGTCTTTTTGACAGTCATGCAAAATTATTAATTAAAAATCTGTGTCTGGAATGTCTGCTGCTGTTACCTCAGATGCTGAAAGGAGAAACTGCTTTTGTTCTCTGTGAGGTCTGTGTAGTGTCAGCACCAGTTTTCTCTAAGTGCTTTTTCCTTTTACAGAAAAAAAGTAAAATTCAGATCTATTTTTTTGCTTAGATAACTAAAGCAAACAAAATAGCTGTTTGATACCTCATATTAGTAATGAATTATAATGTTTCCATTTGTTTGATTTCTTGTAGTGACATTTTATATGCCCTCTCTTTGGGGACTAAAAGCTGGTGAAAATATCATCTGAATTTCACTAGGTCATTGCATTGGGTGTGTAAAAATAGACTTAGAATAGGAATTAATAAGATCAGTAACAAATAATATTGCTTATTAAACGTCTGCTATATATGCCATTCATAATTCTAGGCATATGTAATGCGACTCATTCATGAACACTGAGATGTTCACATAGTGTTTTTTTAACTTGAACTGAGTATTTATTTGAAGGTGGCTTTAAGTGACATTTGTAAAGCAAGTGTTTTTGCAGTGTACTTATTAGTTGGGATGCTGTGGGAAATGATTGGAAGGATGTGCTAGAGTTCTTTCAAGCTATCGCCAGAGATTACCACCACTTGCCCTGTCAAATACCAGAGCATCCACCATGAGAAACGAGTCCTTTGGGTCAAGTTGTTCATCTTTAGGAATCCATGGAGTTGTCCCTGGAGGGGTAATGGATTAAATCACTGAACACCTAAATTAAAATTCAGTTGGGAAATTATTTTCCTCTGAGCAAGAAAGGAGCTGAAGTGGGTGTTAGCCTCCTTGTATGATTTTTCACAGTGGACTGGCCTCGTATGACCCAGGGTCCTCATCATGGTATGTCCTAGAGAAAAGAGGAGTTAATGTGTTGGTGAGATTAGGTCTTGAGATATTTTCATGCTTGGGGAAAACTATTAGTGGGAGAAATAGAAAAAGGTAATGGAGGTATTAATTAGATAGTCTTGCATTATAACTCTACCTGCTGTTAGCTTTGTGGACAACTTTTTTCTTTGAGTGACGGTTGCCTCATTCATTAAAACTATGGCTATGATAATATTTAATGAGAGGATGTGTAGAAAATGCCCTTCACAAGAGTGAAATTGCTGTGGAGATGTAGTTTCTTTGGTCAGGGCTCCGTTGAATTTGTTCGCTGATACATTTCACTGTAATAATGTGGTTTTCAGAAATGAGAAAATGAGCAGCCTTGGCCCTCACCTCTGGCAGCTTCTCTGGGTGGGATGCATTCACTTTTCCACATATGGTGGCTCCCTGCTGTCTGAATCTTACCTCTTCATTTGCTTTTGTTATCTAACTGAGCCTGTAGACATTTATTGTTTTGTCAGTAAATGAGATTTTTCATTAAAAAAAAAAGAAAAGCATGCAGCACTGGGCACGCAATAGAGCTCTTTAAATATTTTCTTCCTTCTTTCTTTCCTGTCAATGCCACTGATGATGTAGTAAAGGGAAAGTTTAAATCCAAGAGATTTCAGACCCGAAATATCAAACAAAATAGCTGTTTGATACCCCGTTTTTGTCTCTGATAGCCATGTGACCAGAGAGAACCACTTAATTCCTAAATCTCACTGTTTTCCTAGGGACATTTCAGGGTTTGGATTAGCTCATTCTCAGGATTTCTTCTCGTGATGAACTTGTTTGAAAAGTGATTAAGTACCGCACTTGAAAATATTTTATTTGTGAGATATTACAAATAAATAGTCAAGTATGGATTATAAAAGCAATCTTCAAAGTTATAGGTTATTATAATCTGATAAGCTGAAGAGTTTCTTTTATTCCTGTGCTGTTGAAATTTTTGTTGTTATCAGGATAAAGTTCCTAGGGCAGGCCTCAATGTAGCAGCTCTGTGAAACTGAGAGGGAGACTCATAGGATGGATGACAGCCTGAGGATGGAAAGATATTTTGACAAAAATGGAGCAATGCGCCATAATTGAACAAATATCAGTGTGCAAGGCTGTAATTTAGGTTTGAAATCAGTGGTACCAGTAAAGGTAGGGAAGGAAAAAAAATCTTAAGAGTAGGTAGAAAAAAAGAGCTAGGCTTTTAGTTGCAATGTTTACTCTCAATGTGCGTTCAGAGCCATCACCATGTCACATATAGAAAATATTAGGACTTCCCCTTATTTAGATAAGCAACTTTTCAAAGTAAGTTTTTTGTTGACTTGCCTAGCAGGATGATTGTACATGAATAAAAACAACACTGGAGGCATTAGGGGTGCAAAATTAACTTAAAAACTTAATAGGTGTGATTAAAAGTTTTGGAGACTGCTGTATTGGAAGTTCTGTTGTCAAAGAGGTAGCATGATATAGTGGAAAGTATACACTTTGCAGCCAGACAGTTCTGAATATAAATTTGGCTTTAACACTTAATGATTATCTAACACACCTTTTTGAGTCTTGTTTTCATTAAATGTGGGGTCGGTGTTGTGATATTTCTCTCATGGGTTTGTTGGGATTATTACATTGAGATGACTTTCCTATTGGCTTTGGTTAATTTCTGGTTTGATTCCCAAAACCCGTGACTTCTTGGGGTTTTGGGAAATTATTATTACTCCTTGGGTATATATTCTTTCATCTTCCTCACAACTACCAAGCAAGTATGCACACCAGACCTCCAGTTTGGTCTCAGGGTGCATTCATTGGGCTGGGACTCTGAAATTTAGCTTCTCTTTCACTCAGATACAGATATAAGTGTTTGACCCTCTTTTTTGGCATGTTAACATCCTGATTTCACATTTTGTAGTGACACATATAAAGTTATATGCTTTCTGTTCTTTGGCTAAATCTCTTCTTAATAAACCCCTTGGGGAAAATATTTTCTAGTGGAAAAGAAAGGAGTTCCCTGTTAAGTGACCAAAAAAAAAATTTGCTGTAGGCTATATGTCTTAACAAAGCTACATGCCTTTACCCCTCATATTCTGGAGAAAGTTATCACATTTGGGGGCTTCCTCCCCCCCTTCTAGACTAGTTCTCTTTAGGAAAAACTGTTAATAGCTAGGATTCTTTTGGTGTCAAAAATACATAAATGTGATCTTCTCTTCAAGATCAGTATTTAGTAATAACTGGAACAAAGAGCCATTCTATTTTAGATGTCTCTTTTAAATAGCATATTGCTGGCATTAAAAAACCACTCAGATTTGATCTCAGCTGTTAATTTGAGAATAGAACAGAACACTGTGATGATTGTATGTTGTTATTCATATCCTATATCTATAGTTTTTCTTCCATTTTTAATTAACTTTTCTTCTTTACTATTTATTTTGCTCCTTTAATCTCTTTTTATTCAAAAAATTTTCATTATTTTCCTTCTACTAGTTTGGACATTATACATTCCATCTGTTAGAATTAAATTTTAACACATACACTGATTTAATATCACAAAAATATATTTATATTTTCATAATTTTGTGAATCAAAGGACTATTAATTTGTTTGGGAATGAAATAAATCAAAAGACATGACCAACTCAGGATTCTGAAATCTAGATGTGCTATTGTTCTGTAATGCTAATCTGATATTTCATAGCTACTTGCTAATTATATTCTTATTAATGGCTCTTATTAATGATCCATCCTGTAGGTGTCAAAACTGAGGTGAATCCGGTATTCCACAATGTAATCCAGGTATCACTACTGTAGCTTTACTGTGTGTGGTTCTGTAATTACAGTGAAGTTGCTGCCAGTGACTGAACTTGAGTTAGGATCTAAAATCATAGCAAAAAAAAAAAAAGGTAAAAATGAACCTCTTAAGATGAAATTGAAGAATATCTATTGGAATAACTAAAAAACTTGCTGCTTCATTAGTGAAATTATTATTACTTCTTGGGTATGGAGAGGGACACTTTTCTAATCATTATCTCTTGATTATTTTACCACCAGTGTCAGTTTAAATTTAAAAAATGCTGAGGGAGAAAAATAGTGAATCAGAGAAAAAAGTTTAAAAAAAATTGTGCTTTATAAATGGTCTTTAATTTTTTTTCTTAACACAAGCTTTCATTGAGTGTAGCTAAATTAAATTACTAGCTGTAAAGGCACAGCTGTTAGGTGTTCTATTAGGCTTAAATCTCTGATTAAAATATGGAAATTATTTTTCCTAATTTCCTTTGGGTAAAAATGCATTGCCATGAATATATTAACAAAGTGTGCTTCCCATTATTATTTCTCTTAATATATATAACATCCAGATATATGTTGATGAGAAAGTCAAGCCAGGGTAGTTGTAATGTGGACACTGAATTAGACTTCTGGAATCTTCAGTTCTTAACTTGTTTTGAATTATTCACTCTGAGATATACTCACAGTTTACATCTCTTTGACTTAGTTTGTTGCTTTTCAGAAATGAAGGCATAAATCTTGATTTCACATGGTTGTGAGAAAGTTAAGAAATTTTGAAAAAGACAAAAGTTTTGCATTTAAATATATGTTAAAATGTATTAATGTTCAATTAGGAAAATGATATTGTCTCTCTGATTGACAGAAATACACAATTGTATAGAAAATTCAGGAGTGCTTTTTGTAAGAAATCAGAATATTTTCCAAACACTTATACAAATAATGTTTCTTTCTTACCTCCTCTTCTTTTTCCCCCTTTAATTTCCTCAGCTGTAAAAGAGCATAGTGACATTTCATTTATTTAAAACATAGTGCAAGGTTTCAGAAGATTTCCTTGGCTTGAAAAAAATGTGTGTGTTTTTTTTTTGCTTCAATTGTATTTTAAAGAAAAATGACAGTTTTTGCATGACTTTTTTTCATAGGAAAGGCAGCAGCATACAACAGGCACTGGTATGGCAGTATGCATAAACATGGCTGTATAACCAATGTGATGCTACAATCTGTACACATGATAAAAATAAGAATTCATACCCCATTTGAATCAAACGTATGATATATGATATGTCAAGGTCATTGTAATGTTTTGAGCAACCAATTTTAAAAAAAGATGTCAAATACAAAAATTCCAGTAGCATAAAAAACTTCCAGATGTGCTTCTTACCCAGATTCAACACTGTTTCACTGTTTGCTTTCATTGGCTTTATTATTAGCTCTTCTCTCTTTACATACATATTTTTCCTTGAATCATTTGAGGGTCATAGACTAACCTGACACTGTTTCAGTGGATATATCATAGGAACTAGAATGTTTTCTTATATAACTTCTGTGGTAAAAATCAGAATTTAAAATTAGTTCAGTCTGAACTTGAATTTTGTTTATTGTCCCAATAATGACGTTTATATAGAATTTCTCCCTTTGGGTCCAGGACCTACCTATATTATGTTGTATTTAATTTTCATATCTCTTTTGTTTCTCTTAATCTGAATCCAGTCTTCATCCTTACTTTTCTCTTTCATGACCTTAGTGTTTTTGAGGACAACAGGCAAATTTACCATATACAACATATATTCACAGATTTCTCTAAAGTTGTATTTGTTTGCTTAGTTATTAACTTACTCATTTACATTTGTTACAGACTCAGCATTTCTTATTCAGTGGATTATAAACCATTATCATTAATATTTATTTTAATGTACAAGCTTCCAAACTTGGCCAGTGGGATCCTCCCCAAAGTGGCTCCTTCTTTGACATGCCACTGTCAGTCTTTCTGCATTGCCTTTCTTTCAGGCACAGTATTATATTCCGGGCTTCTCTTTCTGCTGTGGGTTCTGCAAGGAAGTCTGGTTCTTTTTAGTCAGGAATGGTATTTAGATCGTGGTGCTGGGGTGCCCTTTGCTATCAGATTGCCATAACTTTTAGACCCTCTTTGAGGTTAAAGCCAGGGAAAAGAAAAAAGTACACAAATAAATCCATGTCCATTCATTTTTCCATTGATCTATCCATCTGTTCAAAGTGTGGCTTCTTCCTAACACCTTTAGTTTCAGTTCCATTCCACAGGGTTCACACTAGTATATCTCCTTTCCATGTTTGTAACTAAACTTACCATCTGTGAGAAGGTGACATTTATTATTGTCAGTATACTTACTTACTTGTTCAATTAAACAAACATATTTTTAGAATTTCTTGCCTATACTACTGTGAAAAGAAACCTACTAACTACAGTTCAATGTTGTTTATGGTTCTTTTTATCTAATACTGAGAGTACAGTCCAAAGTACCACATCAAATGATTTGGGTTAGTTCCTTTTATCCATCTCTTTGATGTGATTATGTTCTTTATCTGCAATAGTTAGGTTCTTATGTTTATGTTATATTCTTTTTATTTCATTTCATTTATTTATTTATTTTAGTCATTGATGAACTTTTATTTTTTTAAATTTATTTGTGGTTCTGAGAATCAAACCCAGGGCCACACATTCAAGGCAAGCACTCTTCCACGGAGCCACATACAGCCCTATGTTGTATTCTGTTGTAGCATCCTTCCACCCATGCTTGCTGATTTTACTTATTGGTTATATAAAGTAATATGGTTTCAAGACTAAGATGTACCCAGAAATGCCATGACTCCAGTTTTTCCTACCCAGTTTTCACCTTGTTATTAGTTTCTGATTTATCCTCCTTATATTTCTTTTGCAAAAATAAGCCTATTGTATGAATACAAAAATTTTTCTTATATTTAATTAGCGTTTATTTTATTATGTGTTAACTTGAACATATTTTTTCGCATGATTAAATACCATTTTCAGATCTTTTTGTAAATTATATTTTTCCCATTCTTTCACACATAAAGGTAACATGAAGTGTGTGTGTATGTGTATGTGTGTGAGAGAGTGAGTGAATGAGCACATGTGCAAGAGTGCTTTGCCTTTCTTCCCATATGACAGTATATTCTGGGTGTTTACATGTCAGTTCATAGAGACTGACCTCGTTTTTTTAATAGTTTCCAAGTATTGGACATCAGGTAGCTTATGTAGCCATCAGCATTTAGATTGTTTCCAGTATTTTGCAACTAAAAATGTTCCTGCAGTGGATTAACTTGTGTATGTGTACACACACACACATACACTCCCATACATTCATAATGTTGGAAGTGTATATTTAGGGAAAATTCCTAGAAGTGGGATCACTAGGTCAAAAGGTAAACAGAAAAGTGAATTTGATAGATATTGTCATATTCCTGTCCATACAGACTGTACCAACTTTAGTTCTCATCAGTAATGAGAAGACCCATTTCTTCATAGCATTCTTAATAAACTGTATCAAATGTTTTTAAGTTTTACTAATCTGAAAGATGAGAATGGTATTGTGATATAGTTTTAATTTGCTTTTATTTTATTATGTGTTAATGTGAACATATTTTCATTTGATTGAATACCATTTTTAGATCCTTTTTGTAAATTGTCTATCTGTGCCTTTTGGTTGTTTTTTTTGAATTTTAAAAATCTCTTTCCCCTCCATTTGAAACATTCTTGATACGTTAGTGATAATAGCTCTTTAGCTGTCATATGTAGTACAAATTTTTTCTCATGGTTTTTCATTTGTCCTTTATTGATGAGGACATAATTCATATATCATAAAATCCATCTATTAAAAGGGTACAATTCTGTTATTGTTTTTTAATTAAATTTACAAAGTTATGCAACCATCACCACCATCCAGTTCAGAACATTTTATTACCATAAATAGAAACCTTAGGCCCACTGGTGGCCATTCTCCCTACCCTTTAAATAGCCTGTCAGTCACTAATCTTTCTGATTGTATAGATTTACCTATTTTTTGTGCCTGGATTCTTTTAATTAGCATAATGTTTTCAAGGTTCATCTATGTTATAGACATATTAGTACATCATTCCTTTTTGTGGCAGAATAATATTCCATTGTATGGATACAAAACATTTTCTCATCTGTGAACAGACATTTGGATTGTTTCTACTTTTTTGGGTATCACCAGTGATGCCTCTATGAACAATTGTGTATGTGTTTTTGTGTAGACAAAAATTTTCATTTCTACTGTGTTTACGTGAGGAACAGCCAAGTCACACTGTAAATTTGTGTCTAACCTTTTGAGGCTCTGCCAGAATATTTTTCAAAAACTTGTTAAGTAAGATTCTTTGAAGCACCAAGATTTTGAATTATGATGAAGTACAACTTACTAGGGTGTTTTTGTAGTGGTGATGGTGGTTTGGTGTCATATGCAAATGCTGTTGTTTAATTCAAGTTGACAAAGATTTATATCTATATTTTCTTATAGTTTTATATTTGGGTCTTTCATCTATTTTGAGATAAATTTTGTATAAGGTATGAAGTAGTCAACTAGCTTCAGTCTTTCACTAGTTATCCCATCACCATTTGCTGAAACTGTCATATTACATTTGTTGCTAAAAGTAAATTATTCATAAATGTATGGGTTTGCCATTTGTCTTTTGAATTTGCTTCTAATTTTATAACTTTGACCAATAAAGATTTCCTTACACATGAACAAATCTGTCAGTCTCTCTTATTTGGATTCTGAGTCAAAGGAAGTCTTTTCCTATACTTAGAATTCATACATGTTTTTCTTTAATAAGAGTATCTCCCCCCCCCAATCTATGCCTATTGAATCAGAACCATTTATTTTTTTAATTTTATTTTTTAAGTTCTGGGTATTGAACCCAGGGCCTCGCACATGATAAAAAATGCTCTGCTACTGAGGTACAAACCTAAACTTTGAACCATTTATTAAATGTCCATCTTTTTCAGTGATTTTATGTACTATTTAGATGATACACAGTTTTCATGTAAGTAAGTCTATTTCTGGATTTTTCTAGTTTGTTCCATTGATCTGTTTATGTACCAATATCATACTTTATTATTTTTTTGTGGTACTGATAATTGAACCCAGGGCCACTCGCACACTAAGGAAGCATGCTTTCACTGAGCTACATCCCCAGATCCCTATACTTTTAAGTTGAAATTTTAATTTTGTACAAGTTCAGACTGTCATATAGTTGTGAGAAATAATAGAGATTCCTGTGTCCTTTGCCCAGTTTTCCCTTATGGTAGCATCTTGCAAAACTGTTGTATAATATCAAAACCAGGATGTTAACATTTACAACAATCAGATTATTTTCCATTTTCTTGAACTCATTGTATTTTTTTTTTTGTGTGTGTGTTTTAGCCATTGTATAACATGTGTATGTTCCTGTGTTCACCACCAGTCAGCATGCAGCCCAGTTTTATCACACAGGGGTACTCACATTGCCTTTTTATAACCACACCTACCTCCTCTCTCACCCTCTCTGCCAGCCACTAATTTGTTCTCCATTTCTGTAATTTTGTCACTTTAATACTATAATTTGCCTTTTATAATACTATGTAACCTTTGGGGATTGGCTTTCCCCTCCTTTTCTCAGCATAATGTCTTAGAAATTCATACAAGTTGTTGTATTGTTCATTCCTGATTAAGTCCCAAGCTTGTCTACTCAATACAGATAATTGAAATCTTGTCATAACAGAAGCAGATCAAAAAGTAACCTCATAAATACTATTTCACATATGTTCATTGTGTGTGTGACTTTGTTTAACCATTCACCTGTTGAAGGACAGTGGGAATATTTCTAGTTTTTTTACTTATAAATCTGCTATGATAATTTATATACAAGATTTTTCTAGAATAAATGCCCATGAGAGTGATTGCTGAGTTGGGTGATAATTGCATGTTTTGTTTGTATAAGAAACTGAGAAACTGTTTTAATTATAGAAGCTTTTTAGTATGTTTTTATATCTGGTGGACTAATATCCCCTGATTGCTTTTGTTTTTAGGTATTTTTCAAGCTTGAATGGGGAGAAACAATAGCATTACACGAACATGTTTTTGTCTAATTTATACTGTTTATTAAATTACAAATAGATCATCAAATAGTATTTTCTCTTTTCTAACTTCTACTATGACTAGGTTTAGTGTGATTTACCTTGGCAAATTATCATTTTAGTATGCTGCACATTTTGTACCTTTTCTGAATTTTCCATTTGTTGATTTATTTATTTACATGCGTGACAATAGTGGAATGCATTACACTCATTATTACCCATTTACAGCACAATTTTTTGTAACTCCGTATATAAAGTATTTTCACGCCAAATTATGCCATTATACATGTACTCTTTTTTGCATTACAATTGTTAATACACATATGTACCACAATTTATCATATCTCTGTTTGTTATAAGGTATGTTGACACCAAATTCAAATCTTCATACGTGTATTTTGTATAATGATGACCATCACCTTCCACCCTCCTTGCTATTCCCCTTCCCCCTCCCTTTCCCTCCCACCCCTCTTCCCTATCTAGAAATAATCTTCCTCCCATACTGTCCCTCTCTACCCCACTTTGAGTCACCCCACTTATATCAGAGAAAATTTTTAAGAAAACAATGTTATAGAATTATTTCTCTTCTGTTCCTTTTTAAATCTATTTGAAACAATGGAATTTTCATATATATTAATGATCCTCAAACTTCATTGGGTGACAGAATCACCTCCTTGTTAAAACACAGATGACTAGGCCCCACCCATAGAGATTCTAACTCAGCAGGCCTGGGAGGGGACTGATTGCATTTCTACAATTCCAGGCCAGGCTGAGGCATTGGTCTGGGGACCACAATTGAAAAAAATCACTGGTCTGTATTAATGAAATGGAGCACAAGTTATCTCAGGGAATATTGCTGGGCATTATGATTGGTATTCTATTGATGTTTATAAGATAGGAGTGATCATTTCTGTTGCAACACAAGAAAGTTTGATATTTAAGTCATAGATCTGAAAGGAGATGGAAAACTCTAGTTTTAAATCTTCTATTTATTGAACCCTTCATTTATTCATCAGATTCCTTATCTTCAACTATATTTTCAAGGCAGGGAAAGGGAGTATCTTATTTAGAAAAACTTAATATTTTCTAAGATCCTATATTCAATTAACAAAAAGCCCTTGACTTCAGAATTCATTGAATAACATTTGCATCTCTGTGTCTCTGTTCTTTACATAATTAACTGTAGTGAAACTGAGAGTTAAAGATGAAATTTAGTTTTATAAACTTAATAATGGCCTTTATAGCTGCCAATTACAACTTGGTTGCCTTGAAATAATAAAACTTTTGGTTGAATTAGTATTTTTTTAGGTGTTTATCTTGTCTCATGACAATCGTGTTACCTCGTCACAGATTGTATGCATATCTTGACTGAATTGAAACTATATCAGTAAATTAATCCCATCTATTATGGAATTGACAGGGAGTTGCCTAGTGACTAATGTTGGAGCCTCATATGTCACATGAGACTTAATTGGAAACTGACCTTGGCAACCTGATGTTTTATTTTGACCTAAATCTACTGTGGTATGTGAGATAAATACTGTTATTTAAAGATCTTGAAAATGTGTATGCTAAATTTGCCCATTATATAGTTAATTAAGGTGATACATATATTAAAGTTTGTGGTTTGGCAATAGTTAAAATTGAGAACAGAGAAGGAAAATTTGAAAATCTTGGTTTCCAAGCAACTGAACACTTGTCGTCAGATGTGTGTACCACTTGCTTAATGTTAAGATGCCTGGGGTATAAATAATTGATTGAGCAAGGACTACAACAGCATAGGCAGCCGAATTCTAAGCTCCTTGACCTAAGCTCATTATGATCAGATTAGTGAATAAGGTGACTGAATTCATCAAGAAAAGGAGCCCCTATGCATATCTGTCATGTATACATTCTGAACATTCCTTCATTAACACAAAAGATCTGGGGGGACACCTCACATCCAAACCTAATGATGCCTCTTTTAATTCTTTTGCATTTAAGGCTTTGTGCTGGCTGTTTTAGGATGCCTTCCTTGATTTGTGTTCCCCACCCACCTACTACCATCTCTATCATGTTAGCAAAGCTGACTCTTATCTCCTTGTCTACTTATTGAAGTCATCATTTAGGTTCTTAGAGTGGGGAGTCTGTATTTATTTCTGTTTCTTATCATTTTTGACCTTACCCTTCTTGCTGTTTATCTTAATTCCAGATATTAATTCCTGATCTGGCATCTCACTGTTATTTTTTTAATTTCTTTCCTTTCCCACCTACTTTATTATGAAAGCACTTAAGCATAGATTATGGGAAGAATTATTTTTGCCAAAACTTGAGTAAGTATGTCACAAATGTCCTTACACTTTCTGCCTTAATACATAATTGTGCACCTCTAAAAGTCCCGTTTTTCTACACAGCCTCAATGTGATTTTCACAACTCAGCTTTGTCCTCTTAAAACAAGAATGATTATACCATCTTCATCAGGTAATTAAACTTGTGGCTAAGAAGAGACCAAGGCCAGTCTGCATGAGAACCTTTCGGAGAAGTCTCCCTCCTTTTTTGCAGTTACTCTTTCAGACTTAGGGATTTCTGCAGGGGCAAATAAGGTCTTTTGTCTTCAGAGCACCCACAGATTCTGATTTGTTCTGTGTGAAAAATTTTAAAACAAAGATAAATTTGTGCCAACCTTATAACCCATTCATTGCTTTCCCCTTTTCTGCCCAGTCTCATGTTCACATTCCCATGCAATTTTATTTTTAACTTATGTTTGATCTTTGTAATAAGACATGGATTGTATAATTTTTGTAGTGATGTACTTTGACATCACAAGGGTGATAGTTCAATATTAATTTTATACTGAATGCTTTGAGATATCAACTGGAAGCTTTTAGTATTTTATAATCTTCTACTAAGCATGTATTTTGAGGGTCAGAGCTTTTCTCTTAATGTGTTAAATGATAAGTTTTTATTGCACACAATTCATAACAAATCTTTTAGCTATCCATCTATCTATAAGCCTCAGAGGTGACTACATTAAGATGGGAAAACTAGGTAGAAGTTTATGGAAGGTACTGTAAATCAGTTTTAGGAGATGTATTACTCATAAGCATTTGGTTGGGGGAAAGATAAGTGGAAAATAAATGTCTTATAGTCAGTCTGAGGATTGCTAGTGGCACTTTTTAGTATTACCAATCAATGCTGGTATTTTTGTTATTGTTCCTTTCTTTTTCTGTGACCTCATCATGTTGTCCTTTATCTACTGCTAAAATAGAACCACATTACTAAGTCTGCTGAAGGGTTTCCTATGACATAGTCATATGTGACCAGTAAGTATTTAGACTCCAAATTAAGAAAACACGAAGTCAAATGAGATACAAGATCTATTCCTCCTTTGCAAAACCCATTTAGTTTGGATTCATTCTAAGAGGTAATATTTTAACTAGAGTCTCCAGCACTTGCTTATCTATTTCTAATTGACAAGCTGGCATGATACATGTGCATTCATATATTTCAATCTCCTAAACCTTTTGTGTTACTAAAACCAATCAAAACTCTCATATGATCAGGATTCTGCTAGGTTGTATAAAGCCAGAAGAGCGTTGCCTCATTGTTTACAACAGTAAAAACCCCGAATAGTCTACAAAATTGCAACTTTTCTGGAATACTCAAAGAACTTAGGTTGCAGGACAGTCAACTAACCTGTAATCTAAGGAGAAATAAGAGCCTCCAAGTAGACAGGATGATATACGTACCTGGAGCAGAAGCTGGATGTCATATAAACTGGTAAGAAAAAAATTCAGCTACATTTAAAGTAATGAAAGCTGAGTGACAACATGGAAAGAGCAGTGTGAGAATTCAGTCATGGTTGTGCAGGCCACAGACTTTACCAGGGGCTCTAGAGAGGGAGTGAGCTGGTGGCAAGGCAAGTGACTGAAGAATGCCTTTCTTGTGAACAGAA
This sequence comes from Ictidomys tridecemlineatus, assembly GCF_052094955.1. Classification (NCBI taxonomy): domain Eukaryota; kingdom Metazoa; phylum Chordata; class Mammalia; order Rodentia; family Sciuridae; genus Ictidomys; species Ictidomys tridecemlineatus. The sequence continues at coordinate 294,353 of NW_027520967.1, forward strand.
ACCACTGTAAGAAAGGCAGGAAGCCATTCTGGGACTGCCCCACCCCATCCCATCTTTGGAACAAAAGCCTTAGGTTCCCAAGGGAAGGGCAGGCTTGGGGTACAGGGAAGACCGACTTCAGCAGGGGAAGGAATAGGCAAGTCCCTCTATCTCTGGAGGAGGATGTATTACCAACCCTGACTATTAGAGCTCCCTAATATTGGAGGAGGGTCAAGATCACTGGGAAGGGCCAGGAAGGGCCCACCCCCAACCCTTCACACACAAATCCCGTGTAAGACTGAGTTGAACCAGGATAAGAAAATACCTTCTGTACACATACATACTGGGTTAGCAAGCATGGAGTGACAGTAGGGACTGTCTACTGCTAGGTGACGGGAAAGAACATGGAGAGAGGCCCTTCGTGAGGTACAGGCATAAAGGGATAGAACAGAAGTTGAGGAAAACACTCTGGCAAGCCAGTCCAACTCTAAGCATGGGGTAACATTAAAGCCATATAAAAACCTGGGCTGAGCAGAGGGTAATACCCATAGCAACAATAAATCCCAATTTGAACTCTCAACTTCCAACTAGATTCAGTCAATTCCATAGAGAAGATGAGCAGAAGAAGACATGTGTTCATTTTTAGGCACTAATACTACTTATGTCAGTATGCACAGGATGTCTGGCTTTCAGCCCCAAATTACCAAGACATCCAAAGAAGCAAAAAAACACCATACATACAAGAAGCAAAGCAATCAATAGAACCAGACTCAGAGGTGATCCAGATGTCAGAACGAGAAGAGAACTTTAAATAACTGTGATCCATATGTTAAAGGTTCTAGTGGAAAAGGGGATAATATTTTTGAACAGATGGGGAATTTCGGTAGAGAAGTGAAAATTATAAAAAGAAAGAAATTGAAAATGCTAGGAATGAAAAATAGTAACAGAGAAGAATGATGTCTTTGACAGCCAAGGAAATAATAAGAGCACATAAACACAAGTAAATAAAAAAACTTTTCCATGTTGAAACACCATGGAAAAAAAAGGGGGTACCAAAAACCGAAATATTAGAATCTCTAGGAACCTTGAGAAAATATCAAATAAATATTTCATATATATATATTATATACTGTAACATATAAATAATATATAATATAACATATATATATATATATATATATATATATATATATATATATAAATTAGAATCCCAGGATGAGAAGAAATAAAAGATACAGAAAATATTTAAAAAGATAATGGCAAAGAATTTTCCAGAATTAATATAATCAAGTAACAGATCAAAAATCAGTAGACAGCGAATAGGATGAATAGAACGCAAATACCATATTAAAACTAAAAAAACAAACAACCCTCCCTCCACCAAAAAAAACAAAAACAAATCTAAAAAACTCAGAAAACCTCAAAGGCAGCCAGAGGGAACAAAGACATTGTAAAAAGAAAGAATCAAAGCAGATTTCTCATCATAATTTAGGCAAGCCAGAAATGCAAATCATAAATTGAAAATCCTTTGTCCAGCAAAAACACTTTCTAAAATGAAAGAAATAAAAAAAGCAATTCAAAGTCCTTATTATTCTTCATTTCACTGATGACATTAAATGTCTATGGAAATGAAGGTAAGAGCCACGTTGAACTTTACTATTGTGACAAACCAACTATTGTGTCTCAACTCCTGGTTGCCTGTGACTTTTTGAGATTTGTCTGATCTTAGTTCACTGTTGTAGCTTTGATTGTTTTAAGGTAAAGTGCTCAGTATCTGTGATAGTTCTCAAGAGAAAAGGAACCAGTAGGATGGCTAGGGGAGTGTATAGATACCAGGAGATTTATTTAAAGAAGTTGGCTCATGTGATATGGGGACTGACAAATCCAAACTCCATGGGGACTGGTCAGGATGGAATCTCTGATGCTGCAGTCTTGAGACAGAATTTCTTCAGGAAACCAGTAGTGTGCCTTTAAGTTCTTTCAGTTTATTCCATGAGCCCTATTCACATTACTAAGAATAATATCCTTGACTTAAAGTCAACTGTATGTGTTATTATCCACACCTTCACAGCAATATCTGTGTGCATGCTTGATTGAATAACTGGTACTATCACCTAGTCAAGAGGACACCCTAGTCAAGAGGACATGCAAAGCTAACCATCACAGGAGCCATTCATTACTGGACACGTGGGAAGATTGAAAACAGACTCTTAGCAAAATGTTGAAATCACAGTGGTGAACTACATCATGATCATTTGTATTTTTAGAGAGGCAGAGAGAATGATCTGAGACCAAAGATGCACATTAAATAAACTTTCTGCCTCAAGACCATTGTTATGCTCAAAGCCTCGTAATTTTTTTATCCTTATTGAATTAGAGAGAAACAAAGATGTGAATCTTAAGGATTTATATGGAAAGGTCTCAAGGGCTACTTATTTGTAAGAACTGAAGACAATAACTAGTATTCAAACTTATTAAGCCTTTAAGTGTGCTTTCTCATGTAATGTTTGCTTTTCATTAATTTAATGTCTAGAACCACTTAAATATATTTTGAATGATTTTAGTCCAAGAACTGTCCTGTCATTAACTATGTTGATATAAGACATTGAGAGCTTGAACGTCACTATGACTCCATCTGCGAGTTAACAAGTATTCTGGGATTTCATGGGGAAAAGGGCCTTAAAAGTCATTGTAGTACAGTATTGTTGCATGTGTTGGAGGGAGATTAGGCTAAACAATGACACTGAGGCTCTATTTGAATAAATGCATGTTACAGGGTACATAGTTTAAAAAATGGACTTTCAAAGCACAGTAAAAAAAATTTAAATTGTAAACAAAATTATAGATGTAAGAAAGTAGTTAAGAGTGTGTGTGCTTTCTAGCATAGATCTGAACTCACAATGATAAAAATGAGTTTTTAAAAAGAGAACTGTTGGAAGTCATGTCCTTGTAGAATATAATGGTATTTCTCAATTCTGATGATAATAAAGCCTAAATATTCTCATAAATGAGGATTTTTATTTTTCCCGAAACCATTATTATACTGAATATGTCTTATAATTACTTGTTAAATTAGAGAGAAGAATGTGACTTTTAAGCATTTGTGTGGAAAGCGTCTCCAAGACCACTAATTATCTGGGATCTGTAATTTAGAAAGTAACAGTATTTGTGACTATTTCAAAGATTGCTGCCTAAAGCCAGTTTTGTTATGTTATAGAATTCATTTGAGAGGTGACTGATAGTGTCTCTATAATTTTAATGTATTTAAAGGACACAGATCAGATGTATTACATAATTCAGCATGGGAGCAGCAGATTTTCTGTCAGGTTAGAGTTCTAGTTTTCTGCTCCCTGAACTCACCAAATTCATCTGTTCCAGTCTCAATCTACTTGTGAATTCAAATACTGCTGAACATGTTTTGAACTTGTTACAGTGACTATAGATGCCTGCCTTATGTAAATGTTACCAAGATCATTTGTATTATTTGTCTTTCTACTATTAAGGTAGTACTGTATTAGTCAGCTTTGTATCATAATAATGAACTAACTGAGGTGATTAACTTAGAAAGAGAAAAGGCATTTTTGGCTCTTGATTCTTGAGGTTCCAGTCCAAGATCGAGCAGCCCCATTGTTTTGAGCCTTTGGGGAGGACAGTATGTATCAGCCAGAGCATCGTGGCAGAGCAAAACTTCTCATCTCGTGAACCAGGAAGAAGAGAGAGGCAGGGAGAAACTGGAGTCCTAAAATCTCCTTTGAGAGCATGCTCATAGTGACCTGAGGCTCTCACTGAGCCCCACCTTACAAATGTTCCACCACTTCCCAAAGCAATACCCTGGGGACAAAGCCTTCAATACACAGGTTTTGTGTATTGAGGGACATTCAAAATCCAACCAATAGTGTTACCAAATTTATTTAGTTCTATTGAGCTTGGTTTTATGGAAGACACTGTAGCACAAGAGGTCAGCATTTTTTTCATTGAAATTTTCAATCAGTAAAATTGCCTTTAGAAAACATGTTTTTTAGTTATAGATGGACACAGTGACTTTATTTTATTTATTTTTATGTGGTGCTGAGGATTGAACCCAGTGCCTCATTTGCTGGGTTAGTGCTCTAAGGCTCAGGCACAACCCCAGCCCCTAACATTGCCTTTCAATGTGATTTTCTATTGTATTTAGTATTATATATGGATTGCTTTAATTGACTGTTGAAAATATCACATCAGGATAGAAATTGGGTGAAAGTATAATATTGGTTATAAGAGGAGAAGTAACATTTTCTTTAAAAGGGGAAATGTATAACTTATCAGTAGAAGAGAAAAGAAGGTAAAATCCACTGTTTAAAAAATAGCAGAGATCATAAGTACACTCAATGCTCAGATCTAGTTTCTAATAACATTCTCCAGTAAAGGGAGCCAGGGCATCTTGGGGAAATGGCTGATTCTAGGACTGGGAACAGGAATTATGCAAGCTGAGTCAGCATTTTGTAGTGCTGGAACTTAAGAAGTCACTCAGAAACAAAACATTTTCATGGGAATGTGTCAGAGGATGCAAGACCAAGCTTAAAGATCTCAAACATCTGATGTGTGTGTGGCAAAAACTTGCCCCCAAAATGTGGGCTCTCTCTCCTCATTGTTGCTGAGAAGAAGTTTTTTAGTTTGACTACATCCCAATTATTAATTCTTGATTTTATTTCTTGTGCTTTAGGAGTCTTGTTAAGGAAGTCAGTGCCTAAACTGACATGATGAAGATTTGGGCCTACTTTTCCTGTTATTCACAGGTCTCTGGTATGATTCTAGTTCCTTGGTCCACTTTGAGTTGAGTTTTGTACATGATGAGAGATAGGGTTTTATTTTCACTTTGTTGCATATGGATTTCCAGTTCTCCCAGCACCATTTATTGAAAAGGCTCTTTTCTCCAGTGTATGTTTTTGGCACCTATGTCTGGTATGAGATATCTGTATTTATGTGGGTTTATCTTCATGTCTTCTATTCTGTACCATTGGTCTACAAGTCTATTTTGGTGCCAATCCCATGCTATTTTTGTTACTAGGCTTTGTAGTATAGTTTAGGTATTGTGATGCCTCCTGCTTCACTCTTTTTGCTAAGGATTGCTTTGACTATTCTGGGTCTCTTATTTTTCCAAATGAATTTCATGATTGCTTTTTCTTAAGGAATGATGTTGGGATTTTGATTGGAATCGCATTGAATCTATATAGCGCTTTGGGTATTATCGCCATTTTGACAATATTAATTTTGCCTATCCAAGAGCACGCACGTCAGATAAGAACTTAAAAAAACTTGACACCAAAAAACAAACAACCTGATTAATAAATGAGCTAAGGAGCTAAACAGACACTTCTCAGAAGAAGATATACATTTGATCAACAAATATATGAAAAAATGTTCAATATCTGTAGTAATTAGAGAAATTCAAATAAAAATTAAGATTTTATCTCATGCCAGTCAGAATGACAGTTATAAAGACTACACAAAACAATAAATGTTGGCGAGGATATAGGGGAAAGGGCACACTCATACATTGCTGTTGGGACCGCAAATTGGTGCAACCATTCTGGAAAGCAGTATGGAGATTCCTTAGAAAACTTGGAATGGAACCACCATTTGACCCAGTTATCCTACTACTCAATCTATACCCAAAGGATTTAAAATCAGCATATTATAGTAACACAATCACATCAATGTTTATAGCAGGTTGATTCATAATAGCTAAACTGTGGAAGCAACCTAGATACCCTTCAATAGATGAATGGATAAAGAAACTGTGGTGTGAAAAAAATATATATATATATAATACACAATGGAATTTTACTCAGCATTAAATGAAAATAAAATTATGGCATTTGCAGGTAAATGAATGGAGTTGGAGAATATCATATTAAGCAAAGTAAACCAATTCCAAAAAATTAGGACAAATGTTCTCTCTGATAAGTGTATGCTGATCCATAGTGGGTGGGGGGGCATGGGAATAAGGGAGGAACTGTGATTGGGCAAAGGGGAGGCAGGTGAGGAAAGGGGGTTTGGGGGCAGGGAAGTTGGTGGAATGAGATGGACATCATTGCCCTAGGTACATGTATGACTGCACATATGGTGCTCTGCTACATCATGTACAACCAGAGAAATGAAAAGTTGTGCTGTAGTTATATACAATGAAACAAAATGCATTTGCTTTCATATATACCTAATTAAAACAAATTAATTCATTAATAAAGAGCTCAAACAGAATAATTTGAGCAACAAAATAAATGAAATAGTATCATATCAAAACTTTCAAATAAATATCCATGAGCCCATGCCAATATAAGTAAATGATTGAATGCTTTAGTAAATGGAGAAGAGACAAGTTTTCTGTGCAGAATAATTCTAAGTAACCCATGCACTCTTTCCTAAAAGAAAGGGAGTATGACTCTGTATGTGTTTGGTGTGTGCTGCTCATAGAGACTTCTGCCAATGAGTACAGCATGGAAAGGGGCAGGGGACAGGAAAGAGTAGCTTCCTGGTGAGAAGCCTGGAAAGCACTGTCCAGCCAGGTGATCCAGGTCCACATCAATAGTGATAAATTGTGTTAGCATTTTTGAACTTTTATACTACTAAACCCACAATCTCTAATCAAGAGGAAAACAGAAGGCAAACTCCAATGATAACATATAATACAACTGACCAGTGAACCTTTAATTGTGAAGGTCATTAAAACAAAAGTGAGAAACAGTCACATCCAAGAGGAGACTAAGGAGATATGATAAATAAATATAACATGGTGTCCTAATGGGATCCTGGAACAGAAAAACAAATGGGTAAAAAAAAAGAAGCAAATACAGATAAGTTACACTTTAGCTAATAATGTCTCAATATTGGCTCACTAATTGCACCAAATGTGCTATGCTAATGAAAAATAGGATCAAAACATTCTGGAGCTCACTGCACTGGCCCCTCCAGTGGAGTGTCTGTACCATGGTCTAGGAGGCCCTGCCTGGTCTGGCCACTTCTCTCTAATTCCATTTCTTAGGCACTGCCTCCCTAGCACTGCTCCAGCCACACTGGGGTTGCTGCTGTTCATTAACTTGTCCAGGCTGTTCCTGCTTTTCCTTTGCTGCTTCCTCTGACAGGAGCTCCACAGGTATTGCTCAGCTCACTCCAGGCTTTTGGCAAATACCACCTCATTAGAAGGGTCTTTTCCTAACCATTCTACTTAAAATGGAATCTCTACAGTCTACAACCACCAAGCCTGTATTCTTTCTCTTTATAGTAGTATTTTATGAAATAATTTATATGTATTTTTACTTTTCTATCCATCCCACTAGAAATTAGGTTCCACGAGATGAGGGACTTTGTTAGTTCTGTTTATTCTTAACATCTGTAGCAACTCCTGTCACATGGCAGATAGGCGCTCAGTACATATCATCATAATTATTCAGTTCTGCTTCCTTCCTTTATTCTACAAGCTTACAGCCCATTCTCTTTGCCTCTCAAAAAGTTGTCCTCTGTTATGCATTAGCATTTGTATGTGTGAAACTTTGTTTCCCTTCTAGACTGCTAATACTGAAGCAGTTGTGCTTCTTTGATTTATCTGTGTACCCCACAGTGTCTAGCTCACTGCCTGGCAGGAAATTACATAATGGCATTTATGGGATAAATATTTGTGTCTGCTTTGCATCTGTCCTTTAACTGCTGTCAGCATTCCCTAGTGAGAGGCCTCAGGCACTGCATAAAATGCTGAATGCCTCAGACTTTGTTCAAGGGACTCCTCCAGGACTTATCTCCCTATCTCCATCGTCCCTTGATTCTGACTTGCTTGACTTTATCTTGGTTTCCTCTGCGTCACATGTCCTCTTTACAATTTTGTTTTTCTGTTAAATATTTTCCAAGTCCCTGGCCTAGAAACTTTGTAGGATGCCCCCTCACTTGCCCAGTAATTGTGGTTATGAAGCACCAAGCTCCTGTGGCCAGCCAAGCCTAAACAGATGTTAGCACAGCTGTCGAGGGATGGAGTGTAACCTCAGGAATGTACACTGTGGCTTGCATGAGGCAGGCTGCCTAACAGCACCCTGATGTTCTCCTCCACCTTTGCTAGCTCCTCACATTTACTAGGAATAAAGGCAAATTGCCAGGTACTGTGGGCATTTAGATAAATAAATATAATACAAAGACATTGAAGAACTCATACTATGAGCAAATGGTCCTTATAATGTAGATTTCGCCTGAATTAATTGTAGACATAGTGATTAGCAAGAAGTAAACAGACATCTGCATCCCAACCTCTCAAAACCTGACTCAGTACCCCACACCTGACTCCAACAGCAGTGACAAATTTTACATTTTTAAATTAGCCCCTTCTATGAAGAAGGGGGTATTCTTTGTAGAGTGGAGACTTTGAAAACCTTGTGTGACCAGAGACTTAGCAAACTAGTTACAGTTAATGATCAGTGCATTCTTGGTGGATGTAGCAGGCTCCATGTTTTCTGCCATCTAATGTTTATTTTTTTGCTTTCACTTTATGCTAAGGGGTGACAAGTTCTTTTGAGGTTTCTGAACGAAAAGTGACCAACAGATTAAGATTCCCGCACACTTACCTTCCCTACTTTAGGATGAATTTTGATAGGGAGATTTATTCCAGAATTTCAGTGAATTTGATACTGTGTTTTTTCATCATCTTGAGACCCAGACATTTTTGAGAACATTTCTGAACACAAGAAGTGCCCCTTCAACCAAGAGGCCCTGTAGTTAATGCTATCCCTGGGTTTTAAGACTGCTATTAGGACTGCAAGGTGTCAGGGTTGGTTCATAATAATTTTTGCAATTGTAGAAAGCAGCTTCAGTATAACACAACTGCATTTTTTTAAACTGGGAATTACCCTTGTGCAAGAGGCGGAATTCTGTTCAGCTCATTCTTTTCCTAGGTAATTTCTATATTGGGATAATTACTTATTTCCAATTTATAATCTTAGTTCTTAATTCCCTAGGAACTAGAATCTTTTTATAAAATACAGAAATGGCAAATTTGACCTTTAAAAGAGCTTTTCCTCTCCTTATATCTTTAGCAGAGAAACAAACCTCCATTTCTTTTGGTATCTCATTTCTTCAGTTCTCATTTAGTTAATGAGAGAACTGTTTTCTCCAATAACCTCTGGTAGAATAGAAATGGAACTTGAAGAGTCTGCTTAAAGTCCCTCTTCACTGAGACAAAATCGAAGCTGTTTGGATAGGGAAGTCAGCATCTCCCTTTTTTCCAGATATTAGAATTAATCAGCCTTTGATTATTTTCTAGGATTTATGAATATCTTTATTTAGTTCAAAGGGACAAGACTTTAAACTCCTTGGAAGTTCCTACCATTTTATGACAAATTGATTAGATTTATTATCTGCATTCACTGGGTGCTGACGCAGCGACTTTCTGATAAAGAAGTATGATTTGGGGCTGTGGAATCATGCTTAGTGAGTGAGGATGATCTGCTGGGGTTCTGGGAAGATACCCAATTCCTTATTCAGTGATGATGAGCACCTGCCTGTGTCAGGTATATTTTGGATCCTCAGCCACAGTGAAGAACCCCACCCCCTAATATCATGGAACTTCTGTACCAGAGAAAGTTAGGCCTGGGAGAATACCTTATATTTCTTCATGTGGCCTGAGACTCACACTGTTTCTCTCTTTACCAGTTTTGCATGGGATGTTAGATATTCTAGTGCACACACTTCATTAAATAGAGGCAGAGAATGTGAAGGTTTTTTAAGTGGAATCATGTCCAGATACTTTTTGATTTTCTTTATTCCCTTCTCTAGGCATTGCTTTATAGCTTCTTGCCACACCTTTGACCCTTATCTTTAAGACCTAAATTGCCCTTTAAATTCCATTCAGTCCATTTGTATTCTGCTTATCATTTCAGAAAACACTTCTGCTAATACCAATAAAATATTGTTTATCCCTTTAAATTTGTTGAACAAATAATAGAAAATTGGATATTAATATATTACTTAGAAAATGTACTTAGAACATTTTTAAATAAATTTTAGTTTTTGAGAGTAGTTTACAGATGAGTCCCTTTATTATAATTGGTTTTTCAGGGTTTATCACATTTTAAGTCTCTTCTTCAGTTTGTTTGCATGTGACCTCCTATTCATAAACAGAAATACATAGTTTATTGAATCTATGAAATATGACTGATTTTAAAATCTACAAATAAACTGAGTTTCTTTATCGTTAATTTAATATTCCTTCTCCTGACAAAAAACAATGGGATTTGCCGTTAGAGAAGATTTTACACTAACACAATTGGAATTTTATTAAAAAATACAAACTTGTGCTAGTACAGTCTGGATTGTTATTTAGACTTCCCTCTTTCTGGAATATCACATTTCACATTGTCATTACTTGATTTGAACTTTCAAATTAATGGTTTTGTATGCTTTTGGCGGTTGTTATAAAGTGCTACCTCTTCCACATAAACAGCCTGATGTTATTTGCGGGTTTGTCCTGAAGAGCTATTTATTTCAGTCATTGAAGAATGGAGGAATAGAACCTAATTTGATAATATTTATCAAAATTACAAAAGTAGTCTTTTTTTGAGAATTCATTTATGAAGTATACTTATATGTAAACTAACCTATGTTCAAAGTTAATAAATACAACATTTTTGAAATGGCAAAACATTGGAAAGAGACGAAGTATATGCATATTAATAGGGTACAGATTGATGGTGCATTTATTCAATATAACACTGCAGATGTTAAGAATGCAGAGTGGGTTTGCTATGTATTTATGTAGAGAAAAGCAAGGTATAAACACACTTATGTTAGCTTTTGTGTAAGAAGAGGGGTGGCACATTTTGGTGTTTTAATTTGTTGCCTAAAGAAACCCTTGAAGGATATAAAAGAAACTGAAAATGTGATTGCTTATAAATATTACATGGAGAAAGTAGGGCAATTGGAAGCAGAGAAAAGTGAGAAACATTTTTTACTACGCACTTTTTAATACCGTTTAGTTTCTTTGAGCCATGCTGTTTATATTGCCCTTTGAAAATAAAAAAAGACTTTTTATGGAAAGTTTGGGAATTTTCATGTATACTAATATTGATCTTGGGTTTTTGGAAATTTACTGGATTTTTTTTAGCAATAAAAGGTGATATTTGCTGTCCTTCTTCTGAGGGATTTGGGTGATGGCGATATTTTTTCATTGGCAAACACTAGAGCATATCTTCTGGCACAGAAATCCTGCCGGCAGGAAACATGATGGATGCTCTTTCAGTTACATTAGATAGACTAGGAAATGGAGAGGTGAACTGAAATACATGGTTTCTGCTTTCCAGGAGTTGCCATTACTTCTGTCTAAAATGGGGGTGGAGAAAGTAATTTTGTTTGCAAAACTGAATGGTGTAAAATGCTCTACAAACACACAGATGCCCACACAAAAATAAATGGAAGGTTGCTTTGTACTTTACCATTTTTTACAAAGGCCTTTCTACAGACATATGAAAAGATAGCAGTATTTTCACCTGCAAATTTGTAATTTTCTCTCTAGTTATATCATTTTGTAAGAACAGAATTGGAGTTACTAAGAACTTCAGTTCTCATCTGGGTAAACCAAACAGGGAGTAGAGTGCCTGGCAAAGGCACTGTTGGGAGAGGGGTCTCATTTTACTGTCAGAAATTATACGTACATCAGTATAGTTAGAATAATAAATATTTGTATCTTGGATAGAAGTTTCCTGGTAATAATTTCTGTTGGTAGAAGAGTTTATTGATGAAATCTAGGAAATTTATTAATGACTTAAGTTTATATGAAATACTTGCTAGATTTTATTTTTCTACGTTCTTTTGTACCTTTGAGTATTTTTCAAGATTTTCATTGGCAATAGTTTTTTTTTCCTGGTTGGAAACTTCCATTTATTCAGAAGGGAAAAATCCTGCTAAGGAAATTGGAGATGGAAGCATATCGTGGAGTATACCAAGAGTCTGATTTTGATTGCCTGATTTTTGTTTGTTTGTTTAATACTAGCAAGAAAGTGTTAGTTCTTTTTCCTGGAGAGATGTTTCAGTTGTTCTATTCTAAAAGCAACTATTGCTTTTTTAAATACTCAGATCACTGGGTTTTTTATATGCAAGGTATGGTGTGCCTGTAACAGCTAATAGTATTAACTCTCATTCATCCTTCAGAATTTAATTTATTAAATGTCATCTCCTACCCACTCTCCCCAGTCCATCAATTGAGATAGTAGAGTTGAAACAAGGGAGAAGAAAGCAAACATTTGAGGGTCTGAACGTTGTAAGTATGGGACAGCTGGCAGTGGAATTGTGGACCTCCGGATGAAGTGAGAGAAGCCATCATTTTCTCTTGATCACTATGTACCAGTGACATGGGAAAGGTGATTTTCTTAAGGTGTTGCTGTTAACTATTAACATAATTGGGTTAAATACCAAACTTCATAGAGCCTACTAAGATCTTTGTAACTGAGTGTTTATAAACTGGACTTTGTGGTTTTTGTTTTTGTTTTTGTTTTTGTTTTTTTGGTAAGGAACAGAATGGAGGAGGCATCACCATTCTTTGATGATTATCTTCTTACATTGTAACCACAGGTTTGAATTTTAAAGAAACCTAGTAAAAATTATGAAATTTCATAAGATGAATAAATAATTAAGAAAGAATAGAAAAGAAGCCAGAGATTGCTGTAAGGGAAAGAGGCACTGTGAAGATTATTAAAAGGGAATATGAGGGAACAAAATAATTTCAGATCTCACTCCTAGCTGTTCTTTTTGTGGCTCTGCTCAGTGGGTACAAATTGTGGAGTGTTCAGTGGTTACCTCTTAGCTCAGCATCTTAGGAAGATGTTTTCATTTTCTTAAACTGAAACACAATCCCTCTGTCTCCTTCAGATGACAGGCACATGGTGAAGGATAGGAGAGGAACTCTGGGCTCCTGCAAACTTGTTCCTGCATGACACACAATAGATTAGATGCCTGAGGTGTTGGCAAATATTGGAGATATTTATTTCCAAGAGGTTAGAAACTTTACCTAGCTCCTCTCCTCTGTGCACATAAGGAGTAATTGGATTATATTCACTGAGTCAATAGGTTTTTGGTGTCACATAATCTCAGGGCAACAAATGTGACTGCTTAGATCTCGGTGCACTCCTGCAGATGGCAACTTTCAGGAGGTGACCAGGAGGTATTGAACTCCCTATGAGCTCGCCTGGGGACTTCTGACCTTCTCTATAAAAAGCCCTTGCTGTATTGATGCTCCCGGTGGTGGTGGTGGGTCGAATGGCAGTTATATAATCACAGTCCCTTTTTCTGTCAGGGTGGCCATTATGCAGAGAGCTAGGGCTGGATTTCTTCTTGGCAGGAATAAGCAAAGAAAAATCTGGTCACTTTTTTTTTAATGGAAACATCATGAAAAAAAAGCTTATTGTCTCTGAAATTAGAGAATGGAATTGTATCTGAAGGAATTTGTGGGGAACATTGGGGTTCTGCGATCTGACCTTAGTGAGTAATAGAGACCTTTTTGTACTGATATTGCATTTTAAAAAGACATTTGACATAGTGGGGAGAGAAGATACTAGGCCAGAAGAAGGTAGGCCTGCTACTCCTAATTCAGGCTGTGTGTTGTGTAAGTTTTTCTACAGTCTGATACAGACCACATGCCTTCCCTGAGCTTCTCCTTTCTGATCCCTTCAGTGAAGTTCTTCTGTAATAACCAAGTTCCTTCCAGTTTTGAAACCTGGTGTTTTAATTAGGGAGCTGCTTGAGGGCTCAGGAAGACCCACGTTACTGACATTTAGGACTTTTTTTAAATAGGAGGACATCTTTTAAAAGTATCTTTATAACTGAGAGAAGAATATTTTCAATGCAAATTACAGTTAAATTTGAATTCTCTAATTATGCTTTCACTTTTATGTTTGTGCCCTGAAGCAAATTGAATGTAAAGAAAACAGTTTTATAAACAAACCCAAAGAGAAAGAATATTTGCATATTTTGTTGCAGAAAAATGACCACTTTACTCTTCAGGGTTTTGGATCCTCCCTCCTGTTTCTGGTTTTTCTTACCCCAACATATTTTGTGTGGATGCTAAAACTAAACGTGACTTGCACATACCTTGGCACTGGATCTCTGTCATCCTCCTCCTTCCTTTTTTTTGTGGACTTGTATTCATTGAAGGGTAGTTTGGGGCAGACTGGACACATGGAAGGCTTCATGCTTCTGGCAGACAAGGGATGTGCTCTTTGTGGGGGGATGTATGAAATCCAGTGTTGGAATCTTGATGCTGTCAGATGCTGTCATTTCCTTTTTAGGAATTAGCCCCCTCACACCAGAGGTCCTAGAAAGGCCATGTGGGACGTGGAAGCCCAGGGCTGAACAGATACTGCTAACAACAAACATTGTGCTCTTTTCCATATTCCAAAACCACCTTTACAAATAGACCTTGGACTCACCTTCCAATGAAAAAGTTCAATCCAAATAATAATAGCTCTTGTGTTCACAATATGACCTCAGGAATACAAAGCTATATCTCTAACCATCTAGATCAACACGACTTCTAGAAACATTGTTTGAAATCTCCTAGTGCTCAATTCTGTTAGTGACTTTGTCAAGGAACCCTACCTGTGGATTTCTGAGCTTGGAATGGACCAAGGGAATATTTAAACTGCTATAGTATTTTATACAGAAACTGCTAGAATTATAACCCTAGGACTCCTGTCTTCAGCTTGGGTTGCTTCCCCTACATTCTTCTCCTCTTCTCATTTGCTCTGTTGTCACAGTGTTGCTTGAAAGGTATTAGTAAAATCAGGTTGGTGTTGAAAAGCCAAGATCTAGAATATTCCGTAAGGATTTAAAAGACATTCTCTCTCTGATTTCCCTCTTTCTGTACACTTTCTCTTATTTACCCCAAATCTTGTCCCACAGCTGGTCTTCTGGGATTTTTCTGGCCTTAAATATACTTTTTAAAAACTTTGTTGCCTTAAATATTCCCATAGAAGACCCTGCTAATATTGCAAGAATCGAAAGTTGACTATTATGTACTTTTGTAGAAATAACACTAGATAGGAAGAATCTACAGACTTGGGTCCAAGTTGGATACAGCGACTAATTTGTGACATTGGTCAATGTCTTCATCCCTCCAGGCCTCAGCTCTCTTGTTCAAAACATGGTGCCTTCTGACTCTGAAGTTCATAGAATGACGACCCATGGCTCATTGTCAGTGATGAGTGCTCTTACTGTCAGCTTTGTATGTGGGTAGCTTTACAGACAGCTGTTAAATCCTGGATTATATAAAGACAGACTTATAGGCAGAAGGATGAATAGATGGATGGATATCTGGAATGTTTTAGTGAATGGGAAGGAACCAGGAGGAAATCCCTGGGAAGTATGTTTAAATTTGCATGAACATGTTTATATTGGAATAGTTCTAAACCCCAGGCTTCAGATAAACTAGGAAAATAAGACACAGTATGAAGAAATAAAACTTAATTTGCTGAAATTGATGAGTAATAAACAATTTCAAAAGAAAAAAAGAAATAAAGAATTAAATTAGGTAAAATGACGTTAGCTTAGCTACTTAAAAAACTCCTTGTCCTTGTTTCTGCATAATTAAAGGAATTGGACTAAATTCTACTATATATCCTCTTCCATGTAGGTAACAAGTATAGTGGAGATGTTTCAGACCTTGACAGGAAGTGAGAGATTTAGTAATTTTTTTTTCCTTTTAGTTTTTGATCTTTTCCTAGAGGTATAGTGTATGCAGTTTACTAAAACTCAAATATAGAAGGACATGGGGAGAAAAAGCCAAAATTCTTGGAAATATTTCCATATATATATAACTATGATTGACTCACTGTCAATCATTTGGTAAAGGTACTATTAGATTTGTGTATAAGCAGCAGAAACTGTTTCATAACATTCAAGGTGAATGAAATAAGCTGTTACCCTTATTTCTCCAAACTAAATTTAAACCAAGTGAAATACATAGTTGCTAGATTGACAGGAATTTCAATATCACTTTCCAGGTATGTCCTTTCCTGTACCCAGCTTCCCAGCTCCCCTCTTCAACCACCACTACCAAGTTTACACAGCCCAGAAAGGACTCTCTCTGAGATCTGCTTTCAAGTAGGGAAGAGCCTTAGTATTTGTCTGTCTTCTGTGTTGTCCTTTCTCTGTAGCCTCACTGTCATGTCATGTGGAATTGTTTGGGTATGAGGTATACCCCCAAAGCTTCTGTTAATGCAGGCATATTCAGAGGTAGAATTATCAGATTATGAGAGCTTAACCTGATTGGTCCATCCTAGTTTGAATGGACTGACAGGTGGTAGCGGTAGGTAGGCGGGCGTCACTGGAAGTAGGTAGATCATTGGGCGTGCCCTGGAAGGGTTGTTCTTCCTGAGGCCCCTTCCTTTCTCTCTTAGTTCTGCTTTCCGGTGCTTCCAGGAGCTGAGCAGCTTTCCTCTGCTGGGCTTTTCCCCCAAGATATATTGTCTCACCTTAGGCCTAGAGCAGTGGAGTTGGCCATGTGTGGACTGAGACCTATAAAACCATGAACCCCAAATGAACTTTTCCTCTCTAAATTGTTCTTGTTGGATATTTTGGTCACAGCAGTGCAAAAGTTGACTAAAACAAGGTCCCACTGTTGAACACTGGCCCCACGTGGCTGTTCAGCAGTGCTTGCCTGTGGTACTGTGAAGCCTCATGATCTTGAGACCATATGGCTTTTTGAACAAGGGCACCTCTATTAGTTCAGTGCTTTATCTATTTTCTCTGTCACATGGTATGTCATTGATGACATGTGTCATTTAACCAGTCACCTAATGGTGAATATGTAGGTCATTTCCAGTGTTTATTATAAATAGTGTCATGATAGACATTTTGTTCTTTGAATGTCTTATTTCTTTATACCCAGGTGGCATGTTGCTGTATTAAAAGATAGAATTGTTAAATTTTGACCCATATTGCAAATTTGTGTGCTAGAAGAGATGTTCTAGTTTATATTCTCGAGAGAGCATCCAAGTGCCCTTCCTTGTCATTCTTGCTGATGATCTCTGTGGAAGAGGAAAGTAGTTTGGGCTACCACGATCTCAGAAGAGCAACATATGGCCATACACATGGAAAAATTATCTCTGGAGAACTTGAGTTCCTCTTGTGTTCTGGATCCATCTGCTAGGGATTTATTATTTTTCGTGTTTTATTTTTTTTCCCAAACTTTGTGTCGAGTTGGTCATGTCGACCCATTTGGATTCAGAGACTGAGCCGTATGTCATATACTATCTCATGGTATTTGAAGGAATGACCAGATTTTTCTCAGTCTTTCAAGATTTCTAATCTTTTTGCTGTGTTTTCCCACATATGTGTGATTTACCTAGTAGCATAATTAATTCAGGATTTTCAGCTAAAACTTCCTAAAGCAATACTCTAAGGTTCATTTGTGAGATGAAAATTGATCAGAACTCTAGAGAAGTAAAGAGATGTCTCCTTGGCACCTTTGTTCTATGGTTTCCTGATATACATTGTTAGGTTAGCTAGTACTGATTTCTGAATCTGTCTCAGCTACCTTTCTGAAGATAACCAATTATTGTCCACCTTTTGTTCTTTAGCCAGACTATTTTTTTGCTATTCTGATTTTTTTCCAGGATTTCCCTGTGTTTAACTCTCTTTTTTAGAAATATTTCTATATTCTTTGTTTGTGATTGATTTAAACAGTCTTCTAAAAATTGCAAAAGCCTGTGTTAAAATCCTATTGGCAGTAAGACCACATGATTTCTGATATATTAAATCAAAGTCTGAGGACTTCAGCATATGGTGTAGAGAAAGCTATACAAATAGTTTTTCATACAAGAATCATATCAAACAATAGCAGATGAATGCATCTCTAAGGTTAAAGAGATGGATAGAGCTTTCAGCTGTGTCTTATCATGCTACATGGAGTGTGTCTACCCTTGGGCAAGTCATTTCATATTGGGCCTTAGTCCCAGTTGGTAAAAGTTTCAAGCTGTCACTTTCCATTATTCCATAACCTCTCAGCTTATTTTCCATTATTCCATAACCTCTCAGAAGTGGGCCCACAACCAAAGAGAGGGAGGCACTGAAAATGGAGTCACAAATCTAGCAAAGACTCCCTCTGGTGTCTGAATTAATCCTCTGTACACAGGGAAAATCTATACACAATGTTCCCAGAGGGATAAGACAGAAAATTTGAGAAGCTTTTGCAATAAAACACCTAGAAATTCTGGGTAAAAACAAACAAAAACAAAACAAACATGTGCTTTCATGCATTTCAGAGCTGCTTGGAAAGCAATATCAAGAGCTATAATAGAGAGGGAGCCAAGACCTGAGCTTCTGTAAGAATGAGGGGAGGTGACAGGCGGTGGAGAGTAAGTGTAGGACTTGGATTACCATGGATGATTTGGGTCTCTTTTAGGGGAGAAGTTGGAAGACAGTCACCCTCTCATAAAGTCAGGACACTAAAACAATATCTTTAAAAATTGCACATGTATGTGTTTAGAAAATTCAAAGTAAAATAACCAATAACAAAATGTGAAAGCCTAAAAACAAAATGTTACCTAAAACATAATAGAATTAAGACTGTACTAATGCTTAGCAGTTTCCTAGGGCTGCTGTGATAAATTGCTGCAAATTTGGTGGCTTAAAACAATGGAGATTTATTTCCTCACAGTTCTGCAGCCCAGCAGTCTGAAGTCAAGGAGTTTTCAGAGTATTAATCTCTGAGGACACCAGAGGAGAATCTGTTCCTTGGCTTTCTCTTAGCATTTTGTTTTGCTGGCAATCCTTACTATTCTTGGTTGAGAAGCACCACTGACTTCAACCTCCATCCTTATAGGGAGTTCTTATTGTGTATCTATCTCTATGTTTCTTTTCTCTTTCTCATTGGTTGATCAGTCATATTTGATTAAGGGCCAACCTCATATAGTATAACCTTATCTTGACTACATCTGCACATGATTACCAATGTGACCTTGTTCCCAAAATAGATTATAATCACCAGTTCTGAGGGTTAGGACTTCAACATATATGTTTTGTGGACACAGTTGAGCCCGTACTATGTTATCAACAAAAATTAGTGGGTTAACTTGACTAATTAGAAAGTTTTGATTTGGCTTAGAAAGCAAGAACCTCCTCTGTACTGTGTGTGAGATACATCCAACAGTGCAGTGCTTCAGAAAGGTTGAGAATCAGTGCATCAGCAGTGGTGTGCAAGGTAGATATAAAAAGGAAGGGTTTTGAAACAACTATAAAACAAGATTAAATTGAGAGTAGGAGGCAAAAAGCAAAGAAAAAAGGTGATCTTTTTTTCTTTTATAGAAGAATGCCATCTAGTTAATATATAAGGAATGATAAAATTAGAAAATCACCATTTTGCAGTCCCCAATTGTGGTGGTGGTGGGGATTCTAGCAAAGGGCCTCTCAGAATGATAAAGGTATTAAAATATTTTCATAGTGTCAAAGTGTCACTCCAAAAAATTGCTGTTAAATGAAAATGTCTTTATAATGGAGGAATCTGGTGGCTACCTCCTTAACCAAATGATCAGTTGAGCATGAGTAATAATGGGATAGCCTGGTATGATGCCTTCATTCAGGTTGTACTCACCATAATTTATGAGTCATTCTTCTAAAAATAATTCACTCAGTCTTTTTTTAACTTTTGAAAAAAGTTTATTCATTCATCAAAAGACAATATTGGCAATAGGTTATAGGAACATATTCTAAGTTTAAAATTAATCTTCTCTTTTGAAAGTTTCAGAAGTTTGCCTCTTCTTTCTAACCATACTCACTCCAACAAAATAGTGGACAAATAAAAGTTTATTTCCTTACTTTTACTTACATTCATATTGGGACAATTATAATTGGTTCTTCAATATTTAGGTATCATTTATAATCAAGAGATTTAATCACAGAAGGGCACATGTAAGAATATGACAACGCCAAAAAAAAAAGTAGTCTTTATCTCTAACTTTTGAGATCTCAGATAATAGGCATAGAGAAGCAAATCAAGTTACACCATCAGGAGGAGCCTGTAGTGTGGAACACTGCCTAAACTGCTGGAGAATTCTCCAAGATATTGGCCTGGTCTCTTCAAAAGCCAATGTCATGGAAGGAGAAGGAAGGAGGCGGGGATGGGGGATGTGTTTCAGGATTAAAAGTTAGCTGTAACAACCAAATGTTGTGTGTGAACCATCACTGGATTCTCATTTGAAAAATGAGTTTAAAAGACAGGATGAACCAGATATTAAATGATATTAGGAAGTTATTACAATTTTTTAGGTGGGGACTGGTACAGGTATTGGTATTAAGTGGTTATTTGAAATAATGTGCCTTAGGAGAAGATTTAGTATAATATTTGCAGGTAAAGTGTTATAAATAATTTGCCCTAAAATTACTAAGTAAAAAGATACATGTGTGTACATACACATATGACACAAATACATAATTTTTTAATTTTTTAGATATTTAGGGATATGGCTAAAAATCCTTGCAGTGTTCTTTTCACTATTTTTATAACAAAATGTCATGGTTATATCAAATTGAAGTTACTTTGGTTCTGCAATAATGATTTATTGTCAAGGAAGCTCTAATACAATATGCTATCTTAGGTGTAAGTTGACATATACAGTTACATCCATCAGTGCTAAGTGCATTTGACCAAATTCAGCCTCAATTCCTTATAAAAATTCCTAATAGAAATTGATCAGCGCTTCCTTCATCTGCCTTAACCTCACAAGCCAGATCACACCTCAGCACTGAAATATTCCCCTTAGGGTCAGGGGTGCAAGACCATCTGACCTTTGTTGTGGAGGTTCTCTGTTACCAAGGCAGTTCAGCAAGGAAAAAAGTACAGTATAGACATTGGGAGAAAGACAGTTAAATCATTGTTATGAGCATACATTTTAACCTTTAGAGGATCAATTGAAAGACATGAAAACAATAAGCACATTTATGTTTTAACACAGAGAACCGTTAACATGAAGAAATAGGCTATACAGGAACAAACAACCACCAGATAGAAGAATAGTGGAAGAAAAGACTCAATTTGAGGTAGAATGTTTTTAAAAAATAAATGCCCAGGTATAATTAGGAACAATTTTTCCTTAAAGAATAAAAACAATGTAAGTACATATAGAAAGCATTCTGTTTTGAAGGGAGAAGAACAGTATGATAAAGGAGTCAGTCTTCTAAGACTAAGTTAAACTAAAATGTGATAATTGAAAAAAAAGAAAGATACTGTTTTTAACAAGATAAGCTGATAATAAATTGTGTGCAAAGTAGTTAAATATAGCTAAGGGAAGTATAAAGAACACATGTGAAACCTTTAATGCTTAAAATACTCTGTTCATTAAAAAAACCAGATCAATGCACTAGAATAATTAGTCCATAGACCCTAATGCATATGTGAACTTAATATAAGGTATATGTGGATTTTGAATCAGTGAAGACAAATAGATGCTTCAGTAAATGATATCAGAACAAATGAGTAGTTGTCATGGATAAAAAGTAGGTAATATCTTACACCAGGATAAGTTCCAAATGGAACAAATAAAGGTTTATCTTCTAATTAATGAAGACTTCTAGGTCCTAGAAGGAACCAAGAAAAAAAGTAAATAATTTGGTTTGGTGAAAGCTTTTCTAATTATGACCCAGAGAATGTAAAAGAAAGAATTATATATATATATAATCACAATTGTACTGCAGAAAGCTCCTGTGGAAAACATTTTAGAAGATGGAAAAGTAAAGAGAATAGCATAGTAAACCCTCATGTTCTCATCACCAGTTTTCAACCATTATCACCTCATGGCTGAATTTATTTTGAAGTTTATCATATCATCTTATCTAAAAAAATCTCTTTGTACATGTGTGTGTATAAAAAACATTTTTCCTTAACACATTAAAAACCATTATTACAACTAGAAAATAATCCCTTAATATTCATGCTTATTTTTAAGGCACAGGAAAATGAATCTGCTGGCGAATAACATCCACATAGACATACATGCATACACAAGGCACATTCTGCAATTTTACAGATGTTTAAAATAAAAAGAGAGGAATATGCTGCAGAAATTCCTATTGAACTAAATTTAGGTACATTCCCCCAGTGTGCAGTGTTCCTAATGCTCTGAATCTGTTAATGCCTCACTGTCAGCTGGCTGTATCCCTCGATTATCCTTTTGTTAATCCAGGATCTTGCTCTGACCTGAATGTTGCCCGTTCTTTAGCTTTCTCTTAGAAGTCACTGTTAGAAGTCACTGAGGACTGTGGCAGATGACATAGCAGCCTGCTAAACCCTGCAAGGTGTGTACCTTTCTGACCTGGGCAGGTGCCCCAAGGACTTTAAGGAAGAGTCAACCCTGATGAAATGTGAAGGTAGTAAGCTGGCTGCCTCCAGAATTTCCCACCTTTCCACAAATGAAGATGGCTGTCTTCTATGGGCAGGGAATGATTTAAGGGCATTTATGGCTTAAAGAATAATAATAAAATATTTTTTGAACAACTAGCCGAAGTGAATCACTTTTCATAAAGATGCTGTGAGAGCAACTAATTATGAGACTGATGACCAGATTTTAATGTTATAATCATTAATTTTGCTTTTAATATGACTGTATTTAGAAAAAACTTGTGGCAGTTTTGTTCAATTTGTTTTAAAAATAATGAAAAGATTTTTGGAGATCTAGAGCTGAAGACTGATCAAAACAACATTAAAAGTTTTAGTAAGCAGTATCAAAGTAATATATCTGTATATCTGTAGTAAGAGGTGTCACAGTAATATATTTTAATTAAAACTTAGAACTGTGTCATTTGAGAGATTACATCTTTTATTCTGTTGTAGCTGAGGGACTTGCCCAAGACTGGCCAGCAGGGCCTGGACCCTGTTGCCCTGATCCTGTGTTCTTTTCATGTGGCCTTGCTTCCTCCTTTCATACGTCTGAAAAGGTTATTCTCATTCCCTTAGATTATGCATTGGCTATTAACCAGGCATGAAAGGCATGGATACACTTTTTGCTCTTAATTTAAACTCCCTTTCTCCCATTGCTTATGATGCTAGCTCCTGTTCATGAACTTTGCACCAGCCTTTCAGCTCAGCCAGATGCCTTGGAAGCAATTGATATTCCTAAAGAAATCCATAGTTCACTTTTATTTTCCTCCGATCTTTTTCTTACCCTGGTAAACTTTTTTGGTCATTTATCTCAGTCATAAAGATGAATGGATGAAGTACCTTAATTTTTTCTGTGTTATATGATGTACACTATGTTGTCATTCTTGTTTCTTTTGTATCAATGTACATTTTGTTTATGAAGGAAGAGTTGAATCTTTTTTTTTTTACTCTCTCAGCTTTTAATGTCTCATAGTTGGATAGTGAAGGGTCTTGGATCTTCCTTGCATTTACTTCTTTCCTGATGTTTTAGACTTTATTGTCATGAGAGAATAAAGGGCGATGGAAACAACTAACGATATTTCTTTAACCCAATAGAAGATAGTAAAACCTAAGAGATGCTGGGAAAGACTGTGCACCCCATAGTACTCAGCCAAAGAGGAACCTGGAAAGGACCTTATGCACCAGGGGATAAAATGCTGATTGTAACTGCTCTGGGGGTGCCTGCTTACCCATGTAACCAATATTGCAGGATCATCAGTATAGTCTCACTATTTTTTGCTAAAAAAAAAAAACAAAAAAAGACTATTTTCTATGCCATTAGAATGAATAATGGCACTTTAAAAATAGAATCCTGTTTCTTCACATAGAAGAACCTTAATTAAGAGCCAGGGAAGGCTAGAGAAAGCTGCTGTAGGATTTTGCCTCAACAATAGAGTATTAAGAGGAAATTCAAGCAGTTTGCTTTGTAGGAGAATTGCAGCAGCATCTGAGGGTGGGAAGGATCTTTTAGGCAATATTGATGAATACAGACTTGACGTAGAAAGCCCCTATACAGCTAAGAGGTAGTTGGCTAACCCCTACTTGACCCACATTGGAGACCAGAAATTTAGGAGAGTAGCCTAGAGCTTTCAAAAGAATTTGTACTTTTGAATCTGGCCAGTCTTGTATCCTGGGTTCAACATGCTCTGTGACCTTGGGCAAGTCCCTCAATTCTTTGATCCTCCATTTCCTTATCATGATTTCATTAGGCTGTTAGAATGATATGAGATAGCAACAACTGGTGTTCTCAGCCAGTCCATCACGTTACTTGACACTCTGAAGTTGAGATGAAATTTGTCTTCTATGAGTTCTCAATCTTGCTTCTGAATCTGCCTCTTGGGGCCACACATAGCATGTTTGCAATCTCACTAACTACCCTTCTGAGGCATTTAATTTTAGGTTTTAGCTCTCTGTGGGCAGTCTATTATCCTTTGTGTGCTTGAAAGCTGTGTATTTGAAGGACAAATGCGGACACAACAGTGGTAAGTAGAAGGCACCTTACAGCATTCTGTACCATCTACCTGTCTTACAAAACAATCACATTTGTGAACTTGGTATTATTACTCAAATTAAATTTAAATGTTTTACTTCAGTCTTCAATTAATATGAGAAATTCTTTATTTTGGGATGAAAAAGTGTTGTTTCAGTAAAGGAGAATGAAACTTATGAGTGACACCAGCCATTTATTTACTTTACAACTGTTAGAGTATACCCTTAATTCCTTATCTCTAAGATATGAAAATCTTTCTATGAGCTTGTTTACTTGCTAGTGATGATCAAAACCCTCTCCTAACAGAAGCAGGTCATAAGGTAACCTCTTGAGCATGTAGTATCTTACACACATCCATCATGTGTTTTATTCTTCATATCCTCCCCAAATGCAAGGACCTGGATTTTTTTCATACTCACCTCTTGGACGCACGCAGATTTTGTGCATGATGTTTCTGTTGTATTAAATAGAATGTACACAGATAATTCAGCAAATCCTTATCTTTCAGCATGTCTATTATGAGTGGTCTGTGCTTCGTTGCTGCCCTCAGGCCTCTGAGATGGGAGGGACAGTCTATACCAGGTCTGAACTGTTCTCATGCTCTTGGTTTCTTTCTTCCCTCAGGGTCCCAGTGCTCTCCCATTTCTGCGCCTGCTTCTTGATATTTTTATTGCCACTCTCACTCCATGCTGCTTCCCCTCCCCAATTTTTCTACAATCACCTGTATTTGGTTTGGTTTTCATAGACAGTTATGCTGAATTTTGCTTCAGCTTAACTGATGAGCACATTTTGTATGTTTTATTTACTGAGCTACATTCTTGATCTCTCCTTCATGTTAGATGTGTCTGTTTAGAGAAACCACCTTGGGAAATTCAGGGGTTCAACTGTAGCACAATTCCAGTCTGAAAGTATTCTAATCTCAGCTTTTAAAACATGTACAATTTGAGGGTAGAACCATGAGAGCTTGATTTTCTTAGAAATTCAACAACAAATATTTAGGTAGCAAATATGTATTTGATTATGTTACATTCTACTCACAAATTAAACAATCTTTCACCCTGGGCATGTGGTTAGGTCCCCAGAGGCTTACAGACTAGTTAGCACCCTGTGCTAAGATACTGCCCTTTCTTGTGCTTTGAGATTGCTCTGTGAAGGAGGTCCACTTCTGGAATCTGTTTTAAATGTGCTATTTAAGTTCTGCCTGGCCCCATTTAAGAAATTAGGCTATGCAAATCCAACCTTATCACAAGATTCAGGTTTAAGGAAATTTGAAGTGCATTTGAGATTCCTTTTTACCACAGGTTTTAGTTTTTACTGGAACTAAAATAATGAATTTTAATGTTTTACATTTGAGGTGAAAAGAATTCCATTTCTAGCACCAATGTATTTTACCTTTAAATCTGGGTCCTAAGTGACCATATTTTTTTCTCTATGTTCAATAGTTTCTGCCATGATTATTTTATTATTTAATTTAAAAATCATTTAATTTGCTTTACTGGGAACTGAATGCAGGGCATCGTGCATGCTGGGCAAATGTCGTATCACTGGGCTACACTCCCCCCACCTAGTGATTCTTACTCCAATGAAAACATTTTGTTTGTTTCTAATGTAGGTAAAGTGTTTAATCCAGAGGTTCTCCTGATATAAAAAGTTCTTAAAGTCATGTGTGATGGAATGTTTTCCAGGGCTTGTTCATTTGTGGCCCGTGAGGCATTCATTAGACCTGGAAGAGTCCAATTTTTTCACTTGCACCTATTTATAAGAGAGGGCACTCCTTTATCATTACCTGTCATGGTCTGAGTCTGAGTGGACTAGCTCAAGAACAG
Source organism: Ictidomys tridecemlineatus (assembly GCF_052094955.1). NCBI lineage: Eukaryota > Metazoa > Chordata > Mammalia > Rodentia > Sciuridae > Ictidomys > Ictidomys tridecemlineatus. The sequence goes on from NW_027520967.1 coordinate 320,565, forward strand.
ACTGTCTGTTAATATTTCTGTCACCATTTTTATCTGGTGACAGTACTGTCTGGAAAACAAGAACTTTTTTGGAAAACTTGACATTTTCCTTGACTAAGGAGATTCACAAAGTTCAAAAAATAAGCAATCATCTAATGTGTATAGTTAGAAACTGTTATTTATTTTAGCTCAAATACACTTTCTTCAGGAAACCATTATCCATGCTCTTTCACCAGGCTGGACTGCATGCTGAGATTCTCTTCAAATATTTTACCATTAGACAGTGAAACCATTTTTGGTCCATGCAAGAATGTAAAACAGAAGTCATACATATTCCTAATCCCAGTTGCAAGAACAGTTTCTTGTGTGTCATGTCCATGAAATAAAGATGTGTGGTCCACATGCAGATCCATACACAGGTGTATGATTCTACTCAGCAGAGAGAGGGGGGTGGGGCTAATTGACATGTAGATGGACCATGTGTCATTAGCTTCTTTTTCTCCACAGTATTTAGTAGGACCCCAGACAGCACCATAAGGAGCTTATGACTGAAAATGGAAATAACATGTGAATCAGTACATGTTACATGTAAAGAGAAAAGGCTTTTTTTGTTATGTATGTCTAGCAAAACTGACATTCATTTAAAAAATGTTGAGTTTCTAGTATGTTCTAGGCACTGTGGAAGAGTTCTACAGATATGAAGAATGAAAATATAGATCTTGTTTTCAAGTAGCTTACAGTTTCTTAAGGGAGAAATATATACCAGTGATAACAGAGCAAAGGCAATACTAATAGAAGTATGGTAGGTACACTGTGCTTTGAGACCTTGGAGGAAGGAGCAGAGTCCTTGGGGTGGGAGTACAGTTGTCTGGGAAGGAACTCTATGTTGAAGAGTTTGAATTTCATGCTAAAGTCAATTAGGGAACTGTTAAGGATCTTAATTCTCAGAGTGACATGGTCAGATTTGCCTTGTGGGAAATTTATTTCTGTGTACTAGGATTTAGGAATTGAGGTTATGGTGATTCTGGAACAAATTAAACATAATTACCATATGATCCAGAGGATTTACTTCTGGATATACAACCAGGAAAAAAAAGCAAGAACATAAAACAGCTGACAAAAGACCAAAAGGTAGAAACAATTCATATGGTCATTGGCAGATGAATGGAAAAATAAAATGTGGTATGTGTGTGGTTGAGTGCATGCATATAAAATGGACTAGTAGTCATCCTTGAAAGGAAATAAATTCTGATAAATCCTGCCATTTAAATGAACCTTGAAGACATAGCAAATAAAATAAATCATTCTTCATCCTTGAAGCATGATGATAATAGCACCACTTAATAAAACAGGGCAGTTGTTGTGAGTAATATTTTGTCCAGTTCATTTTGAGGATGCCTGAAACACAATAACTTTTCAGTGTCAGTGTCTGCTGATTTTTTACAATTACTGCTATTGTTGCTACTGTTTGTTTGAAGCAATAACATAAGGATACGGCATAATAATATTGTTTCCTTGACTTTGATGGGATTTCTTATATTTAACATCTGTAGTACAAATTGACATACAATAGCTGTACAGTAAAAGTTTTGACATGTGTATACCTCCCCGAAACCATCACTGCAAGCCAGAAAGTGGACATACCCATCCTTCTGTTTCAAATGTCCATTTGTAAGTTTTTTCAAATCCCTTGGCAATTTTTTTTCTTCTGTCCCTGGCCCCCTCTCCTTAGGCAGCAACTGGTATTCTTACTTTTCTGTGTAGATTAGTTTGAATTTCCGGAGTTTTATGTAAATATAATTACATAGTATTATGTAATTTTTGGTCTCACATTTAAGTCAGTAAGTATTTAGAGGTTTATGCATGTTTATGTGTATATGAATAGTTCATTCCTTTATATTGCCAAGTATGGATACACCACAACTTGTTGTTTATCCTTATGCAGCCATTGATGTATTTTTAGGGTTTCTAGTTTGGTATGATTACAAGCTTTTTTTTTTAATGCACATATGCTTTCTTTTCTTATGGGTCTATCTAGGATTGGAATAGCTAGATCATATAGTAAATTCATGATTAATATTTCAAGAAAATACCAGCATAATTTTACAAGGTGGGTTGTTCCATCTCACATCCCAGTAGTGGTGAGTGAGAATCTCTGTTGCTCCACACCCTCATCAACACTTTGGTATGTCAGGTGAATTTTAGCCACTCCAATAAGCTGTATAGTAATAGTTAGCTGTACTTTAAATTTTTATTCCTAATGGCTAATTGTGTTGCACATCTTTTCATGTGTTTATTTGCCATTCTCTATATTTTCTTTGATGGTGTTTCTGTTCGGATGTGTTGCCCATTTCTTTATTGGGTTCTTTTCTTAACTGAGTATTGAGAGCTGCTTCTGTCACATGGATCCAAGTCCTTTATCAGATATCTGCTTTGTGAATATTGCCTCCCAGTTTATGGCTTGACTTTTCATTCTTTTAAAAGTGTCTTCTAGTAATTAGAAGATTTTAATTTTGATGATGATTATCTAATAAGCCTGTTGTTTTTTGTGCTTTTAATGTCATAATCTGAAAAAATCCTTACCTAATCCAAGGCTGTAGAGATGTTTCCTATGTTTCCTTTTAGAAATTTTAGATATTTGAGTTAGATCTATGATCAGTTTAATTTTTGTATACTGTAGAAGTATGGATTGAAGGTTTTTTCCATATAAACATCCATTTATTCTACATTATTTGTTGAACACTCTTGTTTGTTCTTCACTAAATTGTCCTTTCATCTTTGTAAAACTTATTTCTCCTCAAGCCCCATTTGTTAGTCCTCCAACTTTATTTTTCTAAGTTGTTTTGGTTGTCTGTGTCCTTCATATTTCCATATGGGATCAGCCTGATTTTGTTCGTACACATTCACCACTCCCCAGGTAGGATTTTGATTGGCATTGTATTAATCTATAGATCAAAGTGAAATGACAGAGTAGAGCTCCCCATTTGTTTAGATCTTTTACAACTTCTCTGCCCAGTGTTGGTTTCACAAGTATAGATCTTATACATCTTTTTATTAGGTTTATCCCTAAATATTTTATATTTTGATGCTATTTTGAACATTACTTTTATGCTAATTTATGATTATACATTACTAGTACCTGAAAATATAGTTTATATGAACTTATAGCCTGCAGCCTCAATCAACTCCTTATTGCAGTAGCTTTTTGTAAATCACGTTAGGTTTTTATTTATTTTTCCCATGTTTTTACTGGTGTATTATAGTCATACATAATGGTAGGATTTGTTGTTACGTATTTGTACATGAATACCATATAGGTATATAATTTGGCCAAAATCATTCTCCAGTATTTACTTTCCCCCTTTCTTCCTTACTTCCCCTGATCCCTTTCCTCTACTCTGCTGATCCCTCTTCAATTTTTATAAGACTCTCCCACCTTACCTTACTTTTCCTGTTTTCTTTATAGCTTTCACATGTGAGAGAAAACATAAAACCCTTGGCTTTCGGAGTTTGGCTTATTTTGTTTAATATGATGTTCTCAAGTTCTGTCTATTTTCCTGCAAATGAAATAATTTCATTTTTTTAACTGGATAAAACTTCATTATGTATATATGCTACATTTTCTTTATCTATTCACCCACTGATAGACAACTAGGCTGGTTCCATAGTTTGACTGTTGTGATTGTGCTGCCATAAACATGGGTACACATGCATTGCTATAGTATGAAGACTTTAATTATTTAGAATAGATATTAAGGAATGGTTTAGCTGGATCACATGGTGGCTCCATTCCTAGTCTTTGGAGGAACCTCCATAATAATTTCCATCGTGGTTGTACTAATTTACAGTTCCACTAACAGTATGAAAGTGTTCCTTTCTACAACCTCTTCAGTATTTATTATTATTTGTATTTTTGATTGCTGCCATTCTGTCTGAAGTGAGATGAAATCTCAGTTAAGTTTTAATTCACATTTCTCTAATTGCAATGATGTTGAGCATGTAGAAGTTGGTTTTTTTAAAAAAACTTGTGAATTGATCTTATTATTTGTGTCATTCTGAATTAGTATTAATTGGTCAGTTTTCTTTAATATGGATCATATGTTGGAGTGTTGACCCTACATTTTCTTCGTGGAGTTGCATAATTTCCTGTATAATTCTTAGGTCTTTGATTGATTTTTAAGTTGATTTTTTGTGTAGGGTGAGGAATCCTCTCATTCTTTTACTTATGGATAATCACTTTTCCTAGAACTTTTTGTTGAAAGTCTGTCGTTTATCCAGTGTGTATTTTTGGCACCTTTGACTGTACCTGGGCGGGTGACTACTTTAGATTTTATATGTAATTATGTCATTATTTTGGATGCCTTTTATTTATTTTTAACACTTTGTTTTCTGCCTGTGTATCCATCTGTGGGTATTACTATTCATTATAACCTCTATTACAGTGTTGAGTAGAAATGATTAAGTGTGAACATTGTTGTGCATATTCTTGATTTGTGCTGATGATGAGGGGCATTCATTCCTTTACTATTAAGTATGACATTAACTGTAGGCTTTTCTTGCATGTCTTTTTTAACATATGGGGCATTCCTTTTGGTTCTGAGAGTTTGGGTCAGAAGTAGATGTTGGATTTTGTTGAATTCTTTCTATACATTTGTTGAGGAAATCATATGGATTTCCCATTTTAGTTTCTTAATAGAGTAATTGATTTTTTTAATATTAAAAATATTCCTAGACAAACTCCACTTACTATTCTTTAGAATTTGTAAAATTTGTAGTGATATCAACTCCCTCATTTCTAATAGTACTAAATTGTTAATTTCTGTCTTTCTTTGCTCCTGATAAAAATACCTAGGAATTTATTGATGTTGATTCTCTCAAAGAGCCTGCTTTCTCTATCATTTTTCTCCTTTAAATTCATTGTTTTGATTTGAATTTTATTTCTTCTGCTTACTTTGGGTTTATTTTGATTTTCTTTAATTTCTTAAGGTAGAAGGCCCAAGTCATTTTTTTGGTACCTTTCTTTGCCTGTAACATACTTGTCTAGTGCTATAATTTTCTTCATAACAACACTACTTTAGTGTCATCTCACAAGTCCGGTGTTGTACTTTTATTCAGTTCAGATTATTTTCTAATTTTCCTTTGATTGCCAGTGTGGTAATTAGAAGTAGATTATTTACTTACTTCATAAGAATTTTGGATTTTTCTAAGAATTTTTCTATTCTTGATTTCAAATTTAATTTTATATGGCTGGAGAAGACACCTCGTATGACTTGAATCCCTTCAAATGTATTGAGATGAATTTTATGGCTGAGATTATTCTGTATCTTGGTAAATATCCCATGTATACTTGAGAAAAATGTGTATTTTGTTGTTGGTTGAAGTGTTCTATATATGTTGATAAAGTCAGTTTGGTTGATAAAATTCATTTTTCTGTTTAATTTTTTTATATTCTCAATTGCTATCTTAAATGTCTCTGATTTTTTTCTCCCTCATTGTCTCTTGGTGTTAATACTGTCCTATATCTTGTTTTATCTGTAAAATTATAGTTAGAAACCTATAATATTATCTATATTGATATCTATTCGTTCTTTATCTCTATTTATCTTTTTAAGCATATGTAGTATAATTATAATTTCTTTACTCTCCTTGTGAATTGATCTTATTATTTGTGTCATTCTGAATTAGTATTAATTGGTTAGTTTTCTTCAATATGGATCATAGTCTTTATTTGTTGCTTCTTTGTATCCCTAATAATCCTTCTTTGCATGGTGTTATGAATTTTCCCTGAATGTTGGGTATTTTTATATTCTTATAAAAATTTTGAACTTTGGGCTGGTTGAAATGGTGTATACCTGTAATCTCAGCCACTCAGGAGGCTGAGGCAGGAGGATCACAAGTTTGAGGCCAACTTGAACATTTTAGTGAGATCCTATCTCAAAATAAGAAATAAAAAGGATTGGAACTGTAGCTTAGTGATGGAGCACACTTAGGTTAAATCCCCAATACTGAAAAAAAAATTCTGAATTTTCTTTTTGTACAGAGCAAAATTACTTGGAAATAGTTTTGTCCTTTTAGATCTTGCTTTTAATATTTATTGGGGAGACCAGAGCAATGTTTAGATATAGCCAAAGTGCATTGCTTTGTACTTCCAAGACTTCTTGAGTTCTCTACTAAATTCCGTGTCAATTATGAGCTTTCCCAACATATCTGGTGGGAGTAGGTATTATTTCTGGCTCCACATAAGTGCTGGGCATGGTTCCCTCTAATCTTGTTAGATGATTCTTCCTGCAGTGTTGGTTACTTTCCTCACATGGATGTGCTTTGCTGAATAGTCAAGAGACTCTCTAGAGATCTCCAAGATGTTCTTCCTGTGCATTGTGACTCTGCCCTACAAATTCTCGTTGTCTTGGTCTTCTTAAACTGTGATCTCTAAGGCTTTACCAGTGTCCTTGTATTGTGGCCTGGAAAAACCTCTCAGAGCCCTAAGTTGGGACAGTGTAGAGATAATCTCATTTGTTTCCTGTCAATCAGGGTTCACTATTTATTTGCTTGATACTCAGTCTTAAAATGATTGTTTCTCATATGCACGCACATGCTGATTGTCTTTGGGAAGGAGTACACACACACACACACACACACACACACACACACGCGCTGATTGTCATTGGGAAGTAGGATAAATCCAGTCTATTTTACTCTGTCTTGCCTTGAAGCTGCAGTTTGATGACCTGCTTTGAAATTGGTAGAACCTGTTAGCTAAGTGGTCTGCAGAATCTTCCATTGTGGTACAGTGGGAATGGTGATATAAGGCTGAGGGTTTCATTCTGTTACTACCAATCACCAGCTATGTAAAATGTCTCAAGGGACAGACTTATGGAGTCTCTAATTAAAAGGAACCTTTTGGGTCATGTGGCTCAGCCACCAACTCTGAATAAAACTCTTTCTGCATATTCTTTCCTGTATTGTTGTATTAGGCAACTCCCATTTGAAGAACACATTTCATATTTTAGACATTTCTCACTATTAGGAATTTTTAATATAATAGCTGGAATAAATCTTCCATTCAGATTGTTTAGTGAAGTCATGTGTAGTTAGTCTAATCTCCTCTCCATACCATAGCCCCACTTATATTTGAGGACTTATTGCTCCCTTCCTTCCAAGTCTCTGTCCAGAATTATAACCTCTGGTCTCTGTAAGTCTCAATTGTTTCCTGTTTCTGCCTTCTTTATGGAGCTAGAAACCATGCTAGATACTAAGGATGCAGAAGAAAATATGCCATCTCTCCTTTCCAGAAACTCATAGGCAAACATAGGGAAGAGAAGAGATAAAAAGATAAAAATACAGCACAGAGATAAAGATGCTAACAGAAGTGTGTGGGGTGTGCTGGGCCCTTCACAGGATTTTGGAGATCAGCTTAATGAAGGCACGAAAAGTGTACTCTGTAGAGACTATAAACATGTCTGGTATTATTAGTGGTAATAGTCAAAGATGTGTCCACAGTTGATCCATTCCCTTTATTTTCCCTGAATCATGTTATGCTTCTGACCTTTTCAGTTTTAACGTTCTGCTGGAAATCTCTGGTTTCCACATAATTAATGATTTTTAGTGTATGATGGTGCCCACAGGGGTGGAAGCATGCACTAAGTTCATTTTTCCTCCTGCTTGTTGCAAGTCATTTTTTTCTTGGCTCATGAGAAAGGCAACTTGTACTCAGTGAATCTTCGTGTGAATTGGAATCTTGTGAGCTAGGGGCACTGTAAAGCTCTACTGATGTTTTATTGCTTAACACTTTACAACTCCAGATGGCAGTGGTAATACTTTAGCATTTGCCATATGGAGAAATAGAAAACAACTTTTAAAAGTGAGCCACAGCAAATTCAGATCTCATAGTTTTGTAGCACCAGATCCAACTGTGCCTCTCTTGTAGGATTTTGGAGCTTCTAATTATGATTTTTTTAAGCATCTCATTACATTGCCAACAATACCACAAATTAAATTAAGAGGAAGAACTTATACATTGATATGACATGTTGCTGAGGTTGGACCTGGGAGGGCACAGTGTGGCAGCATTTCTTATATTCAGGGAATGTGTTAAGAATGTGGTTCCAAACCCTACCTTCAAATGTCATCAGAAGTTCAGGAAAGTGTAGGAGGCAGTGTCCTTTTAGTTAGTCTCTAGATGGCTTTGCTGCAACTGGTGGTGGGGACTGATCCTGTGAAATGGGAGTACCATATTCCCTTCTTCTGTCTGTGGCTCTGTATTTTTTCTGCCACCCTTCCTTCTACTAACTTATAAGCCTATATTTTTATCAGAAATTTAAATTCTGAGTGTCAAAAAAAGTGAGATAGACATTTCTCTTCTCAAAGTCTTCAGTATAGCCTGTCTCATTTGGTCACTATAACCATGGAACCTTGAGTGTGTTATTTTGAAGCTCACTGAGTGTAATTGAGATAGCACAGTCAACCAGGTTGAAACAGGTTAAAATCAAATTCCTTCCCACAATTGTAGCTAATGTTCATCATCTTAGAGAAGATATTATGCCAAATATTACTTCCTTCCAAAGTGGTTAAGCTAAGTAAGACCCTAACCTTTAAAACTTAAAGAACTGTGTATGTGGGTTTACTGTTTCTAGCCTGTTCATAGGAACTGTTTCAAAACCTTATTCCAGTCAATGTTTTCATGATGAGCTTATAAACATGAAGGTGAAACGGATTCTTACTTAAAATATGAAGTTAAGCTTTTGGAGTCAGACGCATCATGTCTTGCTCAGCACATTTTTAATACCCTTGTGCTTGTTGAGGTTTAAAGGATTTAGTACTATGTGAAGAATCCATCCTGCATTTGACTGTATCTTACCTGAATAAGCTATAAGTTGTATATCTTTTTAAATGATACATAGTCATTCTGTATGTTTAAGTACATTTATCCATTGTGTATGTCTTTTTTAGTATGTAGAATTTCTTTTTACTTTCACTTGCAAAATTTACAATATATTTTTGATATGTTGATTATCCTTTTTGTAAAGTATAGTAGGCCAAAAAAAAAAAACCCACAAAACATCAATGTCAATTGTAGGAGTATTTGTAGATTTTCAATAAAAGGAAAGATGTTTCAATTTGTTGGGATTGGTTTTAAAATTTTAATTTTAGCAGACTCTCCTCCACATACAGAAATATTAATTCAATACTTAAGACATAATACAGCAAAGAGATTACCCTGCCAGTGAATTAACTGCATGATCTTCTACCTCTTCAAAGATAGGAAAGAATAGAAGAAATAAGAAATTTACTTTCTAGTATGCTTTTGATACTTTAGGTGAAATGAGATCTGAGCAAATGTGAGAAATAAGAATTAGCACTTGGTGTTCTAAATTTAACTCTAAAAGAGTTAAATAAAGATTAAAAATGCACAGCTCTGGTAGTTCTTGATTTATGAATTGTAGTATGCATTTGTGCTATGACCTCTTCACAGATGAATCACTGAAATTTGATCAGTGTAGACAGTGTTTGCTTCAGTAGTCACTAAAATATCTTCCAGAAGGAAAGCTTTAATAGACGGAAAGGCAGTGTGTTGTGCAGCACTGTGCACCTGGTGGCAAATAAGATATGAGTCACCCTATTGGAAGATTAGATTGGTAACAAAATGTACTTGGTACTTCTGGCCATACCCACTCTGCTTTCTGAACCTTCCTTTTCTTGTCTGGCTCATTTTTCCAGTTGCTTGGCTCACAGTCTCTGTACAACCTTCTGAGACTGGCAGTTTGGTAAAACTGACTGCTTGGTGTTTGATTCTGATTTGGGTCCGGATGCAGGCCATCTCAGCCCCTTATCTGGATTAGGAAATTAGTATGGAAGTGGCCACACTACAGGTTTCCATGGAACTTTACCATTTCAGGATTTCTTTAAGGATTACAAAAGAAATACTCATTCTGGAAAGTAGAAGCAAACAAAAAATTAAATGGTTTATAATTCTTTTAATGGAGTTAGGTTTGATATTTTTGAGGAATTATTTATCTCATCTCTATACATACTATTATTAACAGTTAGAATCATACAGTTTTAAGGCTAATTTCTTTTTACTTTATGTTTAATGATATGTATTTCTATCATTTTTCTTCTTTTTTATTACTATTTTTTTTTATCCTAGCAAGGCACACTTTACTTCTGCAAAAGGGTGTGCTACCCAACAAAGTCTGGCAATCAAGCACACTTGGATGGGCAGTCCACCTGTTTTTATCCCTAATGCAGCACTGTTTCTTGTTCTGATAGGAGGAGATGGGGGTCTCAATCTATGTGATTGGCTGATTTTAAAATTGTGGAGGGCAAAGGCAAGGGCTATAGTTAAAAAGACTATCATTGAATCTTACAATCCAGTTAAGGCTACATATTATAGTCTGTAACTGGACCACTCTATTTTCTATTTCTCACAAGTCTCCCTTTTCTTTTTATACCTTTCTCTCATTTTTGTTCTTGTACCCTTTGGTATTGCCACCCATCTTAAACATATTAACTTTTTAAGATCTAAATTGTCCATAGTATGACTTCTCTTTTTAGTAGTTTGGACTGCCATTCCAGTGATTAGGAGCACTTGGTGAGGTCCTTCAACTTGGTTGAACCTAGTCTTCTTTCAGGTTTTGATTAAAACCAAGTTTCCAGGCTGGAAATGATGACTTGTGAACTCCAGAGGAGGAGTCTAAGCAACAGATCGTAATAATCATATCAGCAAAACCAACAACAAAAACAGACACAGATCAAGTCCATGTATACAAGAGGTTAAGAAAATTTATAGATCTCCAATTGACTCAGAACAAACTTGTGACTCTGACAGAGCTTTTTGTGATATTTATCAGACACCCCTTTATAAATACCCTTCCTTTATAACCCCTTCATTTTATTTATTTCCGGAGGAATAACACAAATATGCATCTCAAGTTACATTAAAAGAACCATTTTCTTTCCATTTAAATGTCCATGTCTGTGCTTTAGTTATACTCTCCTGCCAGGTGTTTAAGATTGAGATGGTCAAAATTGACCTTTTTCTTGTGTGCAGTTAAGAATCAGCTGAGATTTGTCAGGGATCACTCTTGGGAACTTGTAAAAAATCCCTTGGCTCTTTAGCCTTCCTCTACTAGTGATGCCCTCTGCCAGAATGGGTCAGGATTTTGCTGATCACATATGGACGCATCAAGGACATTTGCCTCTCCCTATTTACAGAATGTGCATTGGTTGGTTTCCTGTTCTTTGGGGTCCTCACGATCCCCCTGATCAAGAGGAGGTCAGGTGACTCACTGGAGTTGCAGGGCTCCTAGAGGGTCCCATCATTCCCTGAATTCTAACTGAACTTAGAGAGAAAGGGCAAAAATACTGACTGATTTTTCCTTGTCCCTTTTACTTGCTTGATTGTGTTCTCCAAATTTTTATTTTAAACATCTAGAAGGTCAGTTTCACCAGTCTTGAAGTAGGAGTACTGAGTTTTAACTTTAATGTTTATAATTACTTGGGGTCCATATTAGTACTGGAAGCTGGCATTATATTCTATCTGTGCCATAGATGATGACTTATTTCAAATTAACTCAGGTTGTTCTGTTAGGGTATTGCAGAAACATGGCTTCTGACAGGAAGCTGTTAAGAAATTTTACAAGGAAAATACAAAATGAAATTAACAAAGGCAAAAACATACTCAATTTGCATAATGGCTATGAACTAAGAAATATAATTTATATAATCCTAAACCTTTATTTAGTTATGTATTTTATACCCTGTTTATTTTGAGATCACATTAATCTTTACAACAATAAACCTGTCTCTTGAACATAAATTTAAATGTGCTTAATTCTGGCCTACTTTGGAGCCATCCTTACATGAAATAAGGTAAGAGGCAATCATAACTTAAGGTGAGTCTGGGTTCTTGAAAATTCTTAAACTACTTTATTTCTAAAGCTGATTTTTGCCTCTTTCTTACATATCATTTTACAAAGTTATTACATATTATTTACTGAATCTATCTGAATATCAGTTAACATAATACAACATTATGTCTGAAACATTAATCAAACAGAAATGCTAAGAGAGTTCATAACTTAAATCATATTTTTCTATTTACCTTCCAAAAGTACATTTAAATTTGTGAAAAGGAACATAAAATTTTATATATATGGATATATAAAAACTTATTGATAAAAAATTACATTTACTCAGTTGCAAAACATTAAATGACATAAATACTACCCAGATTGGTTATTTCTATATAAATCTGAAGAAGAATATTGCTATAGACAGTTTTAGTTAGGACAGAATTTTACCAAGCTGGTATTATCCAAAGTTTTACATTTTAAAAGTCTTGTGCACTTAAAGAACATGAAGACATCTAAAATGCAGGGCAGTTAGTAAAGGTTAGAGTCACAGTTACACAGATATCATTATTAACTAAGTTTTACTTTTACATTAAAATTTAGACAAGGATTCATGTGTTGTTGAGAAGAAAGTGCATTTGCTTGTTGATGGATGGAATATTCTAGATATGTCTGTTAAGTCCAAATTATTGATTGTATTATTGAGTTCTATAGTTTGTTTAGTTTTTGTTTGAAAGATCTATCCAGTGGTGAGAGAGATGTATTAAAGTCACCCAGTATTATTGTGTTGTGGTCTATTTAGTTCTTGTATTTGAGAAGGATTTGTTTGACACATATAGATGTCCCATTGTTTGGGAGATAGAAATTTATGATTATTATGTTTTGTTGTCATAGGAATCCTTTCAGCAGTATGAAATGTCCTTCTTTATCCCTTTTCACTAGCTTTGGTTTGAACTCCACTTTATCTGATATGAGGATGGAAACCTCTGCTTATTTACATGGTATATTTGAGTGGTACATTTTTTCCTACCATTTCACCTTCAGTCTTTGAATGTCTTTTCCTGTGAGATGAGTCTCTTGAAGACAACATATTGTTGGGTATTTTTTTTAAATCTAATCTGTCAGTTTATGTCTTTTAATTGATGAATTTCGGCCAATCACATTCAGAGTTATTATTGAAATATGATTTGTATTCTTGGACATTTTGTTTTATTTTTGGTTTTAAACTTGACTTAGTTTCTCCTTTGATTGGTTTTTCCTTTAGTGTAGCTCCTCTCTTTGCTGATTTTCATTATTGTTTTTCATTTCCTCATCTTATAATATTTTGCTGAGGATGCTCTGTAGTGTAGGATTTCTCATTGTAGATTCTTTAGTTTTTCATAAAAGTTTTTAAAATCAAATCTGAAGCTTAATTTTGCTGGATATAAAATTCTTGGTTGACATCCATTTTCTTTCAGAGCTTGGTATATGTCATACCAGGATCTCCTGGCTTTGAGGGTCTAGATTTCTATACATGAGTAAATCCTCTGAAAGAGAAATTAGGAAAACTACCCCATTCATCACAATAGCCTCAAAAAAAAAAAGAAAAAAAAAAACTTGAGAACCAACTTAACAAAAGAGGTGAAAGACCTCTACAATGAAAAGTACAGAACACTAAAGAAAGAAATTGAAGAAGACCTTAGAAGATATGATCTCCCATCTTTCTGGAGAGGCAAAATTAATATTGTGAAAATGGCCATATTACCCAAAGTGCTATACAGATTCAACATGATTTCAATTAAAATCCCGATGTCATTCCTTATAGAAATAGAAAAAGCAATCATGAAATGCATTTGGATAAACAAGAGACACAGAATAGCCAAAGCAATCCTTAGCAAGAAGAGTGAAGCAGGAGGTATCACAATACCAGACCTTAAACTATACCCCAATGCTATAATAACAAAAAAGGCATGGTATTGGCATAACTACATAAATATAGTTATCTTATACTAGACAAAGGCGACAAAAACATACATTGGAGAAAAGATAGCCTCTTCAACAAATCGTGCTGGAAGAACTGGAAATCCATATGAAGCAAAACTGAAAATAAAACCTTATCTCTCACCATGCACAAAACTCAACTCAAAGTTGATTAAGGACCTAGGCATTAGTCCAGAGACCCTGTGCCTAATAGAGAAAAAAGTAGGCTCAAATCTTCATCATGTCAGATTAGGCCCTGACTTCCTTAACAAGACTCCTAAAGCACAAGAAATAAAATGAAGAATTAATAAATGGGATGATTCAAACTAAAAAGCTTCTTCTCAGCAAAAGAAAAAATCACCGAGGTGAAGAGAGAGCCTACATTTTGTGAGCAAATTTTTGCCACACACGTCAGATAGAGCACTAATCTCCAGGATATATAAATAACTCAAAAAACTTAATACCAAAAAAAAAACAACCCAATCATTAAAAGGGCTAAGGAGATGAGCAGACACCTCTCAGAAGAAGATATACATTTTATCAACAATTATACGAGAAAATATTCAACATCTCTAATAATTAGAGGAATGCAAATCAAAACTACTCTAAGATTTCATCTCACACCAGTCAGAATGGCACAGCTATCAAGAATAAATGTTGTCGAGAATGTGAGGAAATAAGGCACACTCATACACTCGGCTACCTCAGTCGTGGAGGATATAGATGTGGAATCAATGCAAGGACACCAGAAGCTTAGTGAGAAAGCTGGCTGATGAGAAAACGTAGTGGACTTTCAGCAAGCTCCTGTTTATTTTTGGAATGCATACAGCTGTTATAGGATGGGTAGGGCATGCCCGCCAATCACACATAAACACCTTAATATCTATAAGTCAATCATCTTTTGCCTAATGTAACTGCACTATGAGGAAGCACTAAATATTGCTGTTGTGATGGAAGGCAGTCTGGAAGGGTCTTTGTCCCTAAGGGAGGGGGCTATGAGTTGGGGGGCTACATGCACTTGAAGCACTTGACTCGGTTTCCTGACCTGGTAGTCTGGTACCTTGGCAACGCTGACCACAAGTACTGAGGATGTGGTTTCACAGACAGCTTGCTAGAGCAGAGCACCCCGTCTTGCAGGTGTGCCTGTCAGGCCTGTACAAGATTAGGTTTCCCTAGCACTCTGAGCTGCTCATAGCTACTAGCTGTGAACTGAAAGTTATTCCAACACCACTCCTTGGTCTACCCAAAGGACTTAAAGTTAGCATACTATAATGATGCAGCCACATCAATGTTCATACCAGTGCAATTCACAGTAGCTAAGCTGCGGAAGCAACCTAGATGCCCTTCAATCGATGAATGGATTAAGAAACTGTGATATATATACACAATGGTGCATTTCTCAGCATCAAAAGAGAATAAAATTATAGCATTTGCAGAAGCTGGAGAATATCATGCTAAGCAAAGTAAACCAGTCCCTCAAAACCAATCCCAAAAAACCAAAGGCCGAATGTTCTCCCTGATAAGTGGATGCTGATCCATAACTGGGGAGGGGGGCATGGGAAAAATGGAGGAACTTTGATTGGGCAAAGGGGAGGGAGGGTGCATGGGGGCGGGAAAGATGGTGGATTGAGATGGACATCATTACCCTAGGTACATGTATGACTGTACATATGGTGTGATGCTGCATCATGTACAACCAGAGAAATGAAAAGTTGTGCTGCAGTTGTGTACAATTAATCAAAATGCATTCTCCTGTCATATATACCTAAATAAAATAAATAAATAAATACAACAATTTAGACAGGCTCAAACCATTCTCAGATGTATATATAACAGTTGTTTATTTAACCAGTATGAAATTATCATTTAGAAGACTTTGAAACATTTAAAAACCTTAATCCCTTTAAGATTTAGTTTCCTTAAGTAATAAAACCTAACAGACATAAGAAATTATCATAAGAGCAGATCAGTGGTTTGAGGAGCCATGTTCCTTCTAAACATAAAGAATTATTAGCACCTTAACTGTTAACTTTAGGAAATAAACCTTCAATAACTTTAACTGACTATGCTGATTAGAGCTGACTAAATCACACACAGAAACTTTTTGAGATTTACCTTCCACAAATCTTTTGGAACTTACATGGACATTCTACAACTTGTTTATTCCACCATAAAAAAGACTGTCTCATCTGGAAACATTTCTTTTTCCTTCAATTTTCCATTTTGAAATATATTTCTACACCATAACTTTCTTATGTCTCTCTTTTTCCAGTTGCTGACTCTTAAATTTACATTCTAAAATAATCATTATGAAATTTTGGAATTTAGAAAAAAAATATTTCTTTTAATAAGTTTTTATAGCACTTTAATTGAAACATAGCTGAACCTTTTTTATTCTTTGCATATAGAATTACCTGTTAGAATTTTAACTCTTAGAAACCTTGCTTTTGGGTTAAGACCCAGAAACAAGATTCTCACTGTTTTCCCTCATTTATAAATTTATAAAACACTTTTAATATGCTCAAATATATGTTACCTTTATGGAATTCAAAAAGCCGAGAATACCTGAATTTATACTTAGTTGATGTGTTAGTATTTTAACTTTGCTAACTAATCAGATGTCTGTTCTAATAAACACATTTGTAAAGATTAATCCCATTTTTATTAAAACTAATTTACTATGCATGTTACCAATGAAAACCAAAGTATTAAACAAGTCTAGTTAACACTTTGTCAGTTATTCTTGCCATAGAAAAACCTTTAGAAGCAATGGTCATTACACTTTAAACATTTTATAGAAAGCAACAGTTTGATTGGCTGACAACCTAGAAAAATGCATGCCTTAATAATTTCAAAGGCATCTTTGCCCTTACCAATTTAAATTGACCCTTTTGGTTAAAGTTTTACTTAAGTCACATGAACTTAAGGCATTTGGATTCATTCTTTAAATTTATGAGTACTCATTCATCTGTAAGCCAGTACATGTAAGCCATACCATGTACATGATAAAGGCAGAATCACGTGTAGAGATATGACATACAATACACTGGTATGCACTAGTATATGTAAAAAAAACCAGGAAACTAAGATTTGGTAGCTCTTTATCAGCTGTTAAATGCCTACAGGTAAGAGGCAAAAGAACTATCAATTTTAACCCTTTGGAAATTGAAATAGAGCCTGTCACAGATTTTTACATTGTGATTCAGACATGGAAAGGGCCTGTGCTTTCCATTTTCCTTCCCTGTTCCTATGCCTACAAGTTTTCCTGGAGATTTCTTATATATCCCAAGCTTCTTGTGTGCTCAGTGAGTCAAAATAAAACAACAGTATTTTTATTTTTGGTTTCTTTTTCCGTTTTGTCCTAGGACTGTCTTCCTATAGTTTAACATGAGGGCCAGAGGTATTTGAGGATATTTCGCTGTCTTTACCCTGCCAGCCTCCTCTTTTTCTAGACTATTTTATTTAAAGGCTCAATTTCCACTCTGGATGGTTTTTGCTCTTCCCCTTCCCTCTGTTCTGTGTGTGATCTTATATTTCCGAATACTTGCTCCCCTATACCCTTTTCGAGGTTTCTTTCACTTGTGTCTCAGTCACACTCACAAAATCTCCAGGATGTCCTAACCACCAAGGAAGCACCTTTTTCTTGAGAATAAATTTTCTTATCTTGGTCCATGCATGGAGTTGCCTGGTTGTTGTGTTGCTTGCTTGGGCCCTTCACCACCACCCCCACTTTCAATGTGGGGTCCATTGTCAGCCTTAGGAGTCACAGATTTCCTTCCCTACTCTGAGGCTGCCACATCAAGTCAGCACGATGGTCTTCTGTGAGGAGGAAGACTCCATGACCCCTGAGACAATACATGTTGTTCCATGTTGGGCACCAAATTTCTTAGAAATACCTGTGTGCTGCAAGAAATCGAATTAGCTTGGTAAGGGCAAACTGTACTTCTGCAGAGGGCATGTTACCAAACAGTCTGGCAAGCAATCACTTCCATGGTTTTAAGTGTTGTTGTTTTTATTTTGTTTTGTTTTGTTTTTTTTTTTCCATTTAGACAGATATACCATATTTTACTTAACCAATCTGTTGTTGTTTTCTTAATTTGTTGGGAAAGTTTCTCTTAAATGTCCCATTACATTTCTAGCTATACTTGTATTTTTGAAATACATGTTCCTCAATATGTTTTTGTACCTTTGACTACACTGGTGGTTAATTTTAGGTATCACCTGACTATGTTAAGGGATAATCTTATAGACGGTGAAACATTATTTCCATTAAATCTTTGGAGTTGTTTCTGGTAGAGATTTGGCATTTGCACTAGTAGATTGTTCCTAGGGACCTTCCTTATGCAATCTGAGCCCAAACCATCTAATTTCTGAGGATCCAGATAGAAAAAAAGACAGAATAAATATGAGTTTGTGTTTTCTGTTTTCTGGAGTTGAGGCACCTATTTTCTCTTGTCCTTGGACGTCTGAGCTCCAGATTCTTGAGTCTTTGGTCTCTGTGATTTGCACCAGCTATCCCTTGGGTTCTCAGGCCTTTGGTCTTAGAGTAAGAGTACACCATCATCCTATCATTTTCTGAAGCCTTTGGACTTGGATTGGACATATTACCAACTTTCCTGGTTCTTCTGCTTCTAAACAGTGCATCATGGGACTTCTTTGTCTCCAGTGCCCTTAATAAATTCTCTATTGTATATTCTATTGTTTTTGTTTCTCTTTGAGAACTTCAACTAATAGAACAACTAATAGGAAAAATAGGACAGTGAGGCAGGGACAGCTTTGGAGAGTAGTGCAGTGAGGTTTGCATGAGGATGTCAGTGGCAATGCGGGTGCCTTCGGTCTGCGTCATCCCAGATGATGTCTTACCAGGCAGACAATGAAGCTGCAAGCTGATTAAGAACCTAATGCCCTTCATTATGCATTTATACAATAGTAATTACTATTAACTATTAATAAAATATTAATAATGCATATAATGTATAATAAATAATAATATTATTAGAATTATAGCCAATATTTACAGGATTAACTGAGTTCCATGCACTAGTCAAAGCACTTTCACACACTTTTGCTTGTTTAATCTTTATAGCCATCTTATGGAATGTCTGGATCCCCAAACACAGCAATATAAGGGATATTTCAGATTGCTAAATCACAACTCACCCCTAACTAGACAAGATTAATCAAATTTTTATATTCTCTAAAAGTCTGAACTATGAAAATTGATGATATTTTGAGTAGAGATGGAGGTCAGCACCACAGAAATAAGAAGACCTTTCTGCACTGAGCATCTTTGCACTAATTGCTGCATCAGTGAACTCAACAAGGGAGGAAAATAGAGGTGGAAAGCAGATAAAGCACTAGAAATATAAATTTCTCACTAGTAGTTATTTTTAAATGCCCTGATTACAGAAGGGCAAGATTTTCTCAACTTTTAAAAAAGAAAAAAAAACCAAAGTTCTGATGAAGTGATGGCCTGGTTGTGTTCTTAGTGCCATTCTTAACCCCCGTCCAGTGTTGTGTAACTGAAGACTCATGTGATTTTAATAACAATAGCTAAGTATGTTCTCTCACCTAGTTTCCATGTCCACTCAGAAGCATAGTCTATGGACTTTATTTTGTAGATGAGGAATCTCAGAGCATTGAGAAAGTGGAACACCTGCCCAGGGCAACATAACCAGGAAGTGGCAGGATTGATAACCCAGGAAGTGTGGCTTTGGGACTTCTTCTCATTATTTAAATTAACCTCATTCTGGTCTGTGTCTTCAGGAGAAGGCAAATGTGATTATGAAAATCTTCTAAATTAGCTTTATTAATTTCCATTTTTAGCACAAAATATCAGTTTTTCATACATGCAACACCAACTTATAGGTTCTAAAATGTTTGTGTCTTTTATTTTCTCTGTGCTGACAAAAGCTTGTTGGAGATGGTTTTAACATCCCATTATTCAAGAGACAACATTTTCTGCATGCAATTACATTCATTTTCTCTTGAAAATATTCATTGTATAATTGTAATCTGATCCTTTGGCTATGGAGTGGGCAGTGAAATGTTGGTTTACCAAAATTCTTCTGTTTGTCAAATGGCTAATTACTATTTTTACACCTTGGGTTCACTTACTATCATTGTCTAATAGGGATGCTACATATTTTCTTTATAAACTAACCATTTTCTTCTGCCAGTAATTTATGACCATATCTGACTACAACAACTAGGACTAGTAGGCTGTAACAGGGGACATGCATAGCCAGGTGCTGGAAATCGAATAACTGGTTCTTAGTTTACTACCTCAGCTTCCCTGATGTATTGTGTCCCTTTCTTTCACAAATGTCTTTTATCTAAATAATCAGTGCCAGATAATTTTGCTTCAATTGTAAAAGATAAATAACACTCTACAGTCAAAGCACTTCAAAGTGCACTCAAAAAACAACAAAACAACGTTTTTTAGGATGCTAACACAAACTTATTTCATTGTAGCAAACAAATGTGTTTTTTAAAATATTTCATTTGTGTTATTTCTGCAGCAAAGTTTTCATATTGCCCCTCCAAAATCTCACCTCGTGTAATTATTATTTTTAATTCATGTTCAGAGACCCTTGTAATATTTCTTGTGCCCACTCTTTTTACCAAGTTTTGATATTTTATGTTTTCAACAAAATATTTGAATTAATAAATTCTTTGGTTGTTTTATGCAATTGGCATCATATTATTTTGCCTACAGTACTGCTTGCAAGTTTAGTCACTCATTTTTTAAAATTTAACTAATGATTCTCTGCTTCTTTTATACATCAACTTTAAATTCACAATGATTCACTGGCATATCTGGTTGAACAGAGATGAAATAGGTGGGAATGTCTCATAAACTCCCAAATAATGTACATGAGGGATTTTCTCTGCTTGACCTTTAATAGATAAAAGCTTTGGACAAGTAATATCTGTATTTTCCTTTATCACTCTCTCTCATTACTTCCTTTTTGCACTGCCCTCTTTTAACTTTATTTGCCTGAGGATTCCTAGTAGCCACAGGACTCTTCTCAAAAACTTTTTTCCTGGATTTTCATGTCTCCTAAAATAAATCGATTTCTTTCAGCATGTTAAATGTGTCCTGCCACTGCTTCCTGGTCCTTATTGTTTTTGATGTGAAGTCTGCTATTAATCTTATTGGGAGTCCATTGTAACACAATGAGTAAACAATTTTCTCTTGATTTCCCAGAGTTTCTCTTTATATTTGGCTCTCAACATTTTGATGTGTTAGGTGTGGTTCTCTCTGAGTACACTGAGTTTCTTGGAAGTGTAGATTAGTGTTTCTAATAACCTTGAGAAGTTTTTAGCCATTATTACTTCATTCTGCTCCTTTCGTCTCATATTTTCCTTATGAATTTCTCGGTGTTCTTGATGGTGTGCCGTATTTCTGAGATTCTGTTTATTTTTTCTTTACTCTTTTTTTTCTATTATTTGGTTTGCTTAATCTCCACTCATATATTATCAAGTAGGTTGATTCTTCTACCATTGCAAATCATTGCTAAGCCCTTCTAGTTAGTGATTGTTTAATTTCACTTATCATACTTTTTAACTTCATAATTTTCATTTTTAAAAATGTCTTTTATTCATATTCTCTTTGATAAAATAATCTATAAGCATGATTTTCCTTATTTCTTTTAACATGTGTATACTGGCTACTTTCATGTCTTTGTAAGTCCATCATCTGGGCCCTGTAAAAGTAGTATCTAGTGCCTGTTTTTTTTTTTTTTTCTCTCTGTGTATGGATCATATTTTCCTGGGATGGGAGTGTGTGTGTGTGTATTTTTTGCATGTGTCATAATTTTTTTGTTGAAAATGGCGCATTAAAATAACACAACATCTCTGGATACTGATTCCTTCTTGTGGAAGAAGTTTATTGAAGTTGTTTGATAATTTGTTTGGTGACTTGACTGAACTAATTCTTTGAAGTCTATTTTCTTCCCAGTGTGTATATCCTCTGATGTTCACTAGTCAAAATTTTCTTTTTCTTCTATGTCTGTATTAGCTTGGTTTCCTAGGAGTCCCATCCCCTACCATGTTTACCTAAACCTTTATTAATCCAATTTCTGCGTAAGCTGCCCTGGGCAGTTGGGTATGTGTGTGTGATTTCCATATTAGGAAAATCTATGGTTTGTGCTGAGTTCATCCAGGTTCTAGTAGCTCAAGAGGTTCTCTCTCTGGTTTCTCCTAAGAAAGTGCAGTGTGGACTTACAGTCTTAAAGACCACGAAAGATAAATGTGATTTTATTTTTAAGCTTGACTTCCCAGGGGTTACCCCTGAGCTAAAGTAACTTAATGTTTATTTGATCAAAGGCTGTGCTTATACCTCTTGAGTCAGTAAGACTTTTTCATTTTTCTGATGGGTCTGTACTTGACTTAAGGCATTTTTTTTCAGGTCTCCTCTATATTCCACTCTGATTATTCCTGATTAAAAATAAAAGTGATGTGTGCCTGGGTCATGTGCTTATTAGTCTTTTGGGCCCCTAGAGGTGAGTGTGACCTCAGAAACACTCTTTGGATGTCTTGCACATTCTGTTAAATTATGGTTGTTTCACAATTTTACTTTTTGCTACTAATATGCAGCTAGCTAATTGCTTGCCACCACAATCTCCATTCGTTTTGATAATGCCCCTAGGCATGATCTTCCCCCCTTTGCATTCTAAATAATGTCAGTCCCTTCAGGCAGTAGTGAGCTCTCCATCTTTAGGGCCATTCTCTCATCCTTGACAGAACCTCTATCACTAAACCATTTGAAAATAGGAATAGTAGCCTGCTTCTCCTAAGAACGACCCTGTAATATGAAGACAGTGGGAGGAGGAAGATGGAGTCCTTTTAGTAGCACCTGCTAGGAATTACTCTTCTGCTTTGCATGGTTGAGGTTAGGGGCCAATAAGGGACATTGGCAGCTTCAAATGAAGCTGGAAAAGAATATTTCACCTTCAGATGAAACCATAGCCCTTACACTAGGAGTTGGGAGGCCAGGAGTCCCTCTGTACTTGGCCATATCTGCCCACAGTGGAGCTTCCTTTACACACAACTGGGGAAAAGGCTAGGAGCAAGTCACAGCCCCCATGGGACTTCATTCTTATCAAGGTTTAGTATGTTTTATTGAAGAGAAATTTCTCCATTTGCTGTGGGCTTTTAGGAAGTTTTCTAGTGACTTGAAATTTTTTTTTAGTTTATTTTCAATAAACCTTACCAGTTAAATAAATGGTGGTGGTGCCAGAGGGGGTGTCTACTGATTTCACTGCCACTCTGGAAGGTCCCTCTTTTTTCCTTTATTTCCAAAACTTTTCTCCAAGTGAAGTGACATTTAGCTCACCTGGAGGACTAATCTTTCTTTGTCATTGAATGTGGTCATTAGATTGTGACCTTCTATATCTTTGTGTTCCTTGTGTATAGTACTAGGAATGCTGCTTAATTGTGAGCTCTCAATAAGTGTATATGAATGAATGAGTAGATGAATAAACAGGTTTGATACCATATTTTCCAAGTCATGTGTTAAGTTTTTACCCAAAGGGATTGATACAGCAGTATAGGGGTTTTTGTGGCTATGGGGACGATAGGTCTAGATTCTGCTGAACCAGCCCAGTCATAGCTAGCCAGAATTGTAAAAAACAAAGGGAATGTGAAGAACTGCTACATGGTACATGAGTAAGAGAAGACAGCCCAGTAGCAGAAAAAACAATAGTAGCAATAAAAAAAAATAGATACATGATGTGCAAAGGCATCCGTAGACTAGGAATCACAGGGAGTTAGTTAACATGAAAAGTTGTTGAATCTGTCAAGAGTATGACATTCATAATATGATGCACTATAACCCATATTTGCAAAAACAAGGCTAACATAACAAAGTATTGGGGAAAATATGGAGGAACAGGAAATTTCCTGCCCATGGTGCCATAAATTGGTAGAACTACTTTGGAGAGTGATGTTACAATATCTAAATAAGTTCTATGTATAGTATCTTTGACTTATGTCAGTAATTTTACTTCAAGGCACAAATTCTGGGGGATATTCTCACTTGTGCAGCAGGAAACACAGAGGCATGCTTGTTACTGAATGTTTTTGAAAAACATAAAATACCCCTAATATATATCAGTGATGAAATGGAGAAACAAATTTTGATGTATTCTTTTAATGGATAACTATGTAGTAGTTAAAATATATGACCTACTTCTACTTATAGCACAATTATAAGTTAGATATGTAATAAGTAATTGGAAGGCATGTACAGTATAACATATCATTTAATAAACAGATAATAAATCCTTGTTTATCCTGGATACTAAAGCACAGGTATTAACAGATTGTGGCCTGAGGGCCAAATCTGATCCATGGGCTGTTTTCAAGAGCCACAAAAAAGAATGATATTTATATTTTTAAAGTATTATAAAAACAACAACAACAAATAACATGTGACACAGACTGTATCTGACCCTCAAATCCTAAATGTTTCTGTTTGTCCCTTTACTAAACAAGTTTGCAGGCCCCTACCGTACAGGTGGGCTTGTGCCCACAGCTACATGACCTCAGTCTGGGCTTGGTGGACAGCTCCTGTGTCCCACCTTCAGCCTTTCTTCAGGAGTTTGTCCTATGCCTTGGAACTTCAGCTGTTCTTGGGTGTATCCCGAAATGTCAGGAGTTAAAAAACCTCAAAGCAATCTTCAGCCAGAGGCAACGTGAATCAGCTAATGAAGATTGCCGTAACTTCCTGTTCATCCAAAAGCCCATGCTGAGGTGTGTCCATGTGGTGCTTTACAGGGACCCCAGCAACACTGAGCCACGTGGCCTAAAGTGGTGGTAACCAGCTACAGAACACACCCTACTTGGCCTTACCTGTCCTGCCCTGCCTTTCCTTTGCTTGCTCACACCTCAGTCCCAATAATCTGCTGTCTCTTCATATGTGTCCCAAGTTCTGCTTTGGAGAACACCAGAATAAGGCAGATGTGGGCAGGAAAAGAACAAGATTGCCTATGGGAAGAAGAGTGGTTATCCCAGAGCAGACAAGCAGAATAAAAGGGACCTTAGTTGAATTTATTACCTGCTATTTCTTTATTTGAAAATATCTGTAACTAATATGGCAAATGGTTAGCTTTTTAAAACTTAATTTGTTTTTTCTTCAAGAACCTGATACTAATTTTGCTTAAGCTCTGGTTTCTACCTTGGCATGGTTATCATATCTTGAACAAAATTAATTTAAGAATCAAAGAAAGTTGACTGTATTTAACTGGTAGAAGAGACGATGAACCATATAGTAATTAAATTGAAAGGGGCTTTCCTCCATTTTCATGTGCACTTCATAGTATCACTTTCTCTTCTGGTAGTAGTATGTATCTAAAACTTTCTGCTCTACTGAAGAGATTCCTCTGAGATTTAAACAAGTAGAACAGGCTCTGTCTAAGTTGGGAAATATTACATAAGAGTGGATGGTAATTCACTCGAGAGAAACACAGTTTGCAGAAAACTATAAAATAGCTTATTGGGAAAATTTCTCTTAGGTTCTAGAAAATTAAATCCCAGTAGGAGATTTTATATGCTATGTAAGGAGGAGAACCAAGACCAAAAGGAAAAAAAATAGGAAAACAAAATAAACCAAAACAAAAGGATAACATTTTAAAAAATGTGTTTCCTGAGGTTGCTTAGAGAACAGGATGTTTTTATTAGCAAATTTGGAGCTTGAGGTATGCAGGGCTTCTTACAGAGAGAAGCCATATGTTCTTTTGTGCATGCCAGCCTTGTGACAGTCACGACTCTGAGGTCCTGCAAATGAAAGCAAAATGCGGCAGAGCCCTTATGACAGGAATGGGATCTCCTCTCAACACAGCACGCTGGGCTCTCATTTGGTCAAGTGGCTTTGCACTAAATATATCTCAAGTGAAGCGTTTACATCATAAATCCTGCTATGTTTCTTCCTGCTATGGTCTGAATGTATGCCCCCAAAAGCTCTAACTCCAGTGCATATTTGGAGATGTGGTCTTTGGTAGGTAATTAGAATTAGATGACATATTGAGAATTGGTTTTTATGATAGAATTAGTAACATTAGAAGAAGGTAGAGCATTCTCCACACAGCCATGAAGGAAAGGTCATGTGAGAGGGTGGAGTGAATAGGCAGCTCTCTGTAATAAGAGAGTCCTCACAGAGACCCAATGTGCCAGCACCTTGATCTTGGACTTCCAGCCTCCAGAATTTTGAGAAAATACATTTTCATTATTTAAGTCACCCAGCCTATGATATTATGTTTTGACAGACTGAAGTAATATAATGCCTCATTGCTCTTAGGATAAAGGGCTTTATTTAGTCTGAAAGAACTTGCACGATCTGGCTCCTGTCAGCATCTCCAGCTGCATCTTGATGACTTTCTCCCTCCCCTCTCTGAGCATCTTCTGTGCAGGCTTCTTAGAGGAACTGTGCTCCCCTGATAATCCCTAGGGTCTTTGCACATCTTCCTCACAGTGTCTTTGGTGCCTGACTCATAAAAAGCATCCAGTAAACATTTAAAATGAGTAAATGGCAGAGATGAGAAGGTAGCTGCATTCTAATATGATGGTGGTTGTGGAGATGGTGTGATGGGGGAGCAAGCGTTAAAAAAAAAAAGTCAACACATCTTCATGTGTATCCACAAGGCACTAACTTAAAAAATATAAATAGAAGAAAGATCAGTGGGGTAGAGGGAAGGGAATGGAGGTGAGAAGGAAAGAGGAAGGACTTACCAAGGGGGGGGAAAAGGCAACACATTGCTTTGTCTGACTGTTAAGTGATTTCTGCTCTTATCCTGATTTTTCTGCCTTGTTTTCATCATATGCTTATCAAGAGTCATGCCTACATATTTCCTTTTTAAAAGAACCTGTTTAAGGGACTGGGGTTGTGGCTCATGGTACAGAGCTCACCTAGCACGTGCATGGTGCTAGGTTTGATCCTCAGCACCACATATAATAACTAAAATAAAGATATTGTGTCCAACTACAACTAAAATAATATTTTTAAAAAAGAACCTATTTAAGAAAATACTGTTGGAGTATGTGACAAGAATTTCTACTAATTACCCTGTTTTCTGTAACCACCTCTTGTACTCCTGCTTTGCCACTGGCAGATGGGTGTTTGGTGGGGAAGAGAAATACTTTAATGCAGGGATTATTCAGGGAGTGACTTCTAAGGGGTTTGAGTAGAAAAAGGAAGTGGAAGAAAATCTGATGCAGAGTTTGGCGTCCTGTTGCACTGCCTTCTTGTCTGCTCCTACACTGCAGACCACGTGCCAGAGGTCCACTGGATTCTGGGAATCAGAGAACAAGATCAAATCATTGCCTTCTAACTGGTTGTGTAGTACACACATGTAATCCCAGCAACTTGGGAGGCTGAGGTAGGAGGATCACAAGTTCAAGGCCAGCCTCAGTAACCTAGTGAGGCCCTAAACAATTTAGTGATACCCTAACTCAAAATAAAAAATAAAAAGGTCTGGGGATGTGGCTCGATGGTAAAGTGTTCCTGGGTTAAATATCCGGTACAAAAACAAAACAAAACAAAACAAAACAAAACAAAACAAAACAGTCACTGCCTTCAAGAAACTCCAGAAAGACATTCAAACAAACCATGATGATAAATACAGTCTAACAAATACTGTGAGCCTACCATAGTTAGGTTCAGAGGCTGTGGAAGCACAGAGAGGTTTAGAAGTCTTCAAAGGCAGGATAGGGTTGACATAGTAACAATAATAGTGTATAGACAAAGGGAGAGGGCTTTAGAGTTATTATTGAAGGACAGTAAAACCAAACTGATATTAATTCTTATCAAAATGTTTGCCAACAATTTTTAGCAACATAAACAGTATGGAACAGTTTAAAACTTTAAAGAACTTTTGCACAATAAATTTGCATATTGATTATAGTACCTCTTGTGAGGAATACAATGAAGAATAAGATTTTAGGTTTGGTTGGAAGACAGTGTAAGGGAAATGTAATGGCAGATAAAAACCTCAAGCTTTTAATGTTGTATTAAAGGTGCCATTGAACATCTTGAATCCTCAATTTTGGAGGTATTTTAGGTGATACAGGAGGATTTGTAGATGATTCTGAGAGACCTATGGGTTCATTTCTACTGTTTTGCTTTATACAAATGCTTTGCCTGAAGTTTGTTCAAATAGGTAATCAATTTATCAAATGGCAAGCACTTAAGGACTACTAGATGATTCACAATATATTCAGAACTGTGGAATCCTAGGTTTGGAAACCATCTCACTGGAAAATAATAGAACAAAATAAATAGTATCAGGTAAGAAAAAGAAAACTCTGGTCCTCCATATGGATTCAGGAATCCTGTATTCCTCACATGGCTTCTTATGCATAAAACAAAAGAAAGTTTGAAATGTATTAAAATAAAAGGAGGACAAGATCTTTGCCATACTCCTAAGGAATGAGTCAGTTGTTATTTAGCTCAATGTTTTATTCAGTGCCTTGATATATTTAGATCCTTTGTGACTTGGAAAAATAGCCCAGATAACAAAGTAGATGTAATTTTCAGTAATACCTTTTTCCCCTTAGGAACATAATTAGATAAGGATTTTTGTATCAACCAACCAATCATGCCAGATCAGTATCTAACTGCTAGCATCGTTCACCTTGTTTGGTGAACTGTTTCTCTCAGAGCAAATGGCAGCTTTTATAGAGAAGAGAAATTATGTTACATTCTCATTCTCACTGTTGTGCTCCCTTTTCTTTCTCTCTTCCTCTCTTCCCACACAGTTTTTGTTTGTTTGTTTGTAATTTTTTTGTGCATGCATTTGTAAGCTAAAGCGTTAAAGCCTGTGGACTGATGAATTTGCCTCAGTGTGTTTCCAGTTGTCAGTTCTAACCTAATGATCCCAGTTTCTCATTTGATACAGTAAGCCAGCTACTGTGGTGCTGAGTTTGTGATGGTTTGCAGAAAGAAGGGAATTAAAATTATTCTCCTTTGAGCACTGTGGTAATGAAACTATGACACAGACCCTTGGGATTTGGATGAGGGCCATGTTTCATTCCCTAGGAGTGGTCAAAATGTGATTATACCAAGATTACCCTGGTAATCTCTAATATTTCTATACATGGTGGCATTTCTCAGCTGGCTGATTTTTTGTATACGTTTTGCAAATAAAGTTAAATGTCTGATCCACAAGTCATGTGAGGTGTCTAACTGTAATAATTCTCTTTGACAAAAGTAGAACTTTAGTGCTAAGAGCCACAGCCAAGTAATATGATGCATGGCACTTTTGGTTGTAAGGTGACGCCAGCTAGCCATTGAGATGATATGATTATGTTAAGATTTACATTCATATGGATATTGGACTCCTGTTGTTCACCTCGGCCTGCTAAGGGACTCCTGGAGAGTTCCCATTGGTTGGGGAAGTACAGTAGGAGGGAATTCCGGGGGAGGAACAGGTCCCTGCGTGTGGGGATCGGCTTCTTCCCAGACGTGTACGGGGTATTGGCGGCATTTTCAAAAATAAAGTTTGTTTCTGCTTGAGTGGCTCGTGATTCTGTGCCCAGCCAGACTGTGGCACTTTAGGATATAGTGAGTTTCTTGATCATGGAGACAGTTCTATAAAATGGAGATGACAACTGAAATTGTGTAGCAAATATGTATTTATTGTGAAAGTTCAACAAGATTTAATTTTCACAGCCCAAATTTAAGAGTAAACCATGTACTTCAAGAACAAGATGAAAACTCAAATTGACTTCCATGCATATATGAATTTGTTGGGATGAACCCAACTATTATTCATAACTATAAAGCTCTAATAAAAAAGAATACAATGAAGAGTAATGTGAATTGAAACTGTTTTCATTGAGCAGATGTGAGAGAGGAAATTAGTGTGGCACAGTAAAAATTTGATCATAGGGAAATTTTGGTATTAATAACCTTTAAGGTCTCTCTCTTCTATTCCTAACTTTCTATAATTTGAACATGAACTTGTAGATCAAGTCCTGGCACTTGGAATTCCACTGGCAGATTCTAAACTGGATTCTAGTTCAGAACCTCTTCCATCTCTCCCTTCCATTTTATGTTTGGCAAAAATCCTTTAGGATGCAGGTATAAAAATACAAAACAAAACAAAACAAAAAACTAGCTGCTGAGCTAGATCCCATTAGTAAGATCGATGCCAGACAAATCTTGGATCTGTGAAGACTGCTTAAAGAATTGGTAATCAGCTTATTCAGGGCACAGGGGAAGAGGCTGATGTTGAATACAGAAAGTTAAGGCAGGGAATCTGTATCTGCCCATCTGGTGTTCTGATTGAACAGCAGGCAGAGAAGGACAGCACCAAGGAGAGCTCTTCAATGATGTGATGTGAATCTGAAAAATCCTGCGAGTTGATGTGGAAAAACTAAGGTTCAGGTCCTGGTTCCACCTCTGCCTAGCTAAAAATGTCTATAACTGGCAAGTAATTTAATTTATGCAATCCTCAGTTTGCATAAGTTTATTCTACATAGTTCTTGGGGAACACATTAAATGGTAAATTACAAATGAAAGTATGTGTCAGTGATACAACTTAAAGATATTAATATTGTTTTCATTAACCTTTCAGTTTGAATCATAGACCTTTACCTAACCTAAGATTGAATTGTGTTGGAGAAGAAGCTAGCACTTTTCCTTAAGTGTGAAATGACAGTTAAATAAACTGATAGAAAAACCAAAATACCACAAACAACTACAAGCTTTATTGGTGAGAGACGAGAGCTACGATTTGCTCTATACATTGTGGGTTCAGATATAGGTTCTTTTGGTTATTATGCCACATAATTTTCATAACAATTCCATGTACGTAGCAGAGTAGAGGAGTCAGTTCCCGTGCTCAGCCCCTACACTTTATTCCTTCTGTTATTATTAGGGGTAAGGGAGGGGAAGGGATGGCATCTGATATTCAGAGTGATAGAAATCCAAGTCTCAGCTTTCCCAAAAGTAGTTTATTCTGAAGGTTTTCCTATGGCAGAAAGAAGGTAAGAAGGGTAGAGAGAAAGTGAGGGTAAGAAAGACACCTCCAGCTCCAACAATCATTTATCAGAGCTTCCTTGGCAGGAGCTGGAGCTAGATATCAGAGGCCTCTTTAGAAAGAGATGAGCCAAGCTTACTAGGATAACCCAAGTTGCTGCTGACATTACTGTTACTTAGTCATGGTGGGGATCCTCCACAGTGACTCTCAGCCCAACAGCCAGTGAAGGAAATTAAGAACATAATTGGTTATCAGTGTGAGATAGCTATGTAATATAATGACATCTTAGGGAAATACTTCTAACTACCTTTACACTTAGGGTATTTTAAGGGAAAATGAAGTCCTGTGTAATCAGTATTCAACTTTCTTTCTTATCTTCAGTGAAATCAGAGTATTTTTTATTATCCTTAATTTGAATAATTATTTCAGAAAATATCAGCTTATTTTTTATGAACATAAATTACACGTGGAAAATGATAATGTGCATGTGTTAATTTATAAATATAAAATGTATGATAATAGGAAGTGATTGGTTGCAAAGAAATACCTTTACTATATCTTTCCATATAGTTTGCCTTCTGGATGTGTAGAGAGCTACAGGGAGTTGTGAAAGATAGGTATTCAAGTCCTTTTATCTGAAGATCAAGTAGACTGATTTCTTTTTTTTGTTGTTTAATAGTTTGATAAATACTTGTGATTATCTGTTCAATAGCCCACTGAGGAATAAGTTGAAGGAGTAGCAATTTTCTACCTAGATAGCATTTAAGAGCCATTATTGGAGGGAAATGACTATTATACGATACTGCTCCTTAGAACTTCCATAAGGAAAATGTTAGTGATTAGGTATATTTGTATGATGATTTATGTAGCAGAAAGAGCACCAGCATTGAAATAGGAAGATAGAAGTTTAAAAACTTGCTTCAATACCCACAGAAGGTTGTTTTTAAACCCTCTGAACCACAGTTTCTTACTATGAAAATGGGACTATCCACCTAATTCTGAAAATGATTGTGAGAGTGCATTAAATGATGTTTCTTTTATTTTTTAAAATTTTTTGAACCTTTGATGACAAAATGATGTTTCTGAAAGTGCTTAATTACATCTTTGTAAAATAAACTATATTAATTTTCTTGTTTTTTTTTCCCCCTGCAGAAAGTAAGTGAGAAGGTTGGAGGAGCTGAAGGAACCAAGCTAGATGATGACTTCAAAGAGATGGAGAGGGTAAGTCCCCACCACCATGAGTTTCCTTTGCCATAAGTTTTCCACCATTAGATGGCCAAGGGGAGCTGCTCTCTACTGATATCTGAGAACACATTTCATTGTTTTCAAAGATATTGTCCTTTTGAAGTGTATTCCAAAATAGGAGATTTTAAGTATCCTATCATCCCTCAGTGCTGTGCTCAGTGAAAAGTAGAGTGTCATAATGCTCTACTCCTAGTAGGTCCTATCATCTCTTTTCTACATAAGGATTATGTGGAGCTGATGGTTGAATGAGGGTAAGGTGGGAAGAAAAGTGGAGAAGTTGGAGAAAGATGTCCCAAATGTTTTTGGGAGAAGCTGAAGGCTGAGTCACTTTCTGACTGTAGAGGACTTTCTGACAGGATGGTGCCATCCAGATCCAGCAGGGTAGTATGGACAGAATGCAGTTTTGGAGCATATCTGCCTTGGCTCCAACTCCATTTCCACCGCTTGTTGCAAAGTACATTTATTGCTCAGAGTGTGTAAATATATAACATGAGAATACTTATACCCACTTGGAAAATTTTTATTAAGGATTAAGACTAATATAATTAATTTAGGGTTCTGCCTAAAAGATCACAGGTTCTCAATAAATAAAGGTAGAGGTAATGAATAAAATGTCTCATTTCATTTTTCCTGGGGTATAAGCTGTATTTTCTCTTTCACTTTGAGGCTGTTCATAGCAAGTGGTATTTAGGCTTATGATGAAGAGTGTGTATTGAATTGTGCAAATATCTTGGGTTTTCAATTGTTGATGGTGATGGATCTGGGAGTACAAATCCTGTACTTGATAAAGGCTATCCCAAGCCTGTATAATACCTGGAAAATACATTTAAGCATAATTAAGAATTTTGTTTCTGTACATTTTTATAAAAAATCATTTTTTCTTTATATTCTGATTTGCCTATATCAGAAATATTTTAGAGGCCTGAGAGATAGATTTAACTTTTTTTCATTTTGTCCACATCATTTCCAGTGACTGTCTCAGTTTTGCTATTTTTTGTTTGTAAAGTCTTTTTTAATATTTAATTGATTTTATTTTTTAAATACATGACAGTGGAATACATTACAATTCTTATTACACATATAGAGCACAATTTTTCATGTCTCTGTTTGTATATAAAGTATATTCACACCAATTCATGTCTCTGTACCTGTACTTTGGATAATGGTGTCCATCACATTCCACCATCATTGCTAACCCCCGCCCCCTCCCTTCCCCTCCCACCCCTCTGCCCTATCTAGATTTTGTCTATTTCTCCCATGCTCCACCTCCCTATCCCAGTATGGGTCAGTCACTTTATATCAGAGAAAACATTTGGCATTTGTTTTTTTTGGAATTGGTTAACTTTACTTAGCATTATTTTCTCCAACACCATCCATTTACCTGCAAATGCCATGATTTTATTCTCTTTTATTGATGAATAATATTCCATTGTTTATATATACCACATTTTAAAATCTATTCATCTATTGAAGGGCATCTTGGTTGGTTCCACAGTTAAGCTATTGTAAATTGTGCTGCTATAAACGTTGATGTGGCTGTGTCCCTGTAGTATGCTGTTGTTGTTTTTTCAAATTCTATTAAGAGGTTAACTCATTGTTTTTATTTGGTATCAGAAGAACATACAAGTCATTATTCATTACTAGATGCTGGGAGAAAATTTTACATTGAAGGACTATCAGGCTTATTGGTACAATAAAGATTTACAATAAACACATCTTTCAATTTTTTTCTCATTTAATCTCTATTGTAAGAAGCCTCATTGTTTTTTTATTAGTTGCTCAAGACAATACAATGATCTTGACATATCATACATTTGATTCAAATGGGTTATGCTGTTTTTAAGTCCTTTGGGTATAGACTAAGGAGTGGGTTAGTTGAGTTAAATGGTGGCTCCATTCCCAGTTTTCCAAGGAATACTGGAAAATACTGCTTTCCATATTGGCTATACTAATTTGCAGTCCCACCAGCAATGTATGAGTATGCCTTTTTCCCCACATCCTCACCAACACTTATTGTTTGTCTTCATAATAGCTGCTATTCTGACTTTAGTGATATCTTAGAGTAATTTTGATTTGCATTTCTCTAATTGCTAGAAATGATGAACATTTTTCCATATATTTGTTAATTGATTGTATATCCTCTTTTGAGAAGTGTCTGTTCAGGTCCTTGGTCCCATTTATGGATTGAGTTATTTGTGTTTTTTTGTTTTGTTTTGTTTTGTTTTGTTTATTAATCAGCAGGGACTAAAATGTCTGTGTTGGTCCCTTTTTTTCATCTTATTAATACCACCTATCTTCAGGCAAAGCTGTCAACCACTGATATTTATAGTTCTGGGAATAGTATTCTGCCCATCCTTCTACAGCATCTAAGTCTCTAAACACTGACACACATTCCCAGAATGTCTTGACTTCTCCACTCCTAATAGTGGAGTTCTTACCCCTTCTAGGAACAGCCACAGGGCTGTGTTAGGCCCAGCCTCACTCTGTGCCCAGTCTTGCTTAGTCCTCCTTTTATCCTTTGATTCTCTTCCTGAGTACCACATGGCCAGGGCTGTGCCATTATGACAGATTAGGCAGGGATTTAGAAGTTTGAAACTAAGTACCAAGTGTTGGAAGTTGGTCTTGATTTCAGCATCTTGCAGGACTAAAGCAAATAAGTCACATAGCTCACTGACTATGTGAAGACAAAATTTTTGTTTCTTCAGTGAGTCTAAAAAGAAAAGCAAATCTGAAGAATAGAGTTTATCAACAAGCAATTCATTAGACCTTTTTGGAGACTTATTTTGCTATGAAACCTATGTGAGTCTTACAAGCTAATTAAAATAAAAGGGAATCTTACAAGTATTTTATTTAGGCAAGTACAGGTGTCCCTAGAGGATGAAGATGAAATGTAGGATTCATTTCTCTTATTAAGGAAGTTGGGGCCTAATCCCACATGATCGATTATATAAAGTTTCTGAAGGTTTTATTTTTAAAATCCAGAGTTCCTGCAACAAAATAAACCTCTAATTATTTAAAGGACCTACTAATGATTTTGCATTTAGGGTTTTATCTAAGTAAATTCAGAGATTTAGATTTCAGTTCAGTGTCGAAATTATTTTACTTCATCTTATTTCATGCATCTTTTGTCTCATCTGTGACTCTTTCAAATTTTGGACTCTACCCATAATTGATTTACTTAAGCTATAAGATTTGCACTAATTGAAAAGTACTTGCTTTGGATTTAGAATCTCAAATCTTTTCTTTCCGGTTAATTTGTATATTATAATATTTTAGCTCAATGTTCCCAGGTCTTCAGAAGAATTGTCTACCCTCAATTGGTTTTCTGATCATCAAACAGTTGAGGTAGAGAGCCCTTTGTTCAGCTGTATTCTCAGATGTGCAATTAGACAACAAAACGAAATAAATTAGAGGTCTGCATTAGGCATCGCTGCTACTGGGAGAGAGAGGTAGATATTCCTGGAGGTTGCTTCTTTAATTGCTGCCCCATGCTTTCCTGCTAAGGTGCAGTCAGATCCCCTCATGTCTCCCAGCCTTCCAGCCTAACCCTCCCTGAGCTAATTTGGGGGAGCCTGTGGCTATGTTGCTCTGCAGGAACCCTTTCCATAATGATCTGTCTCCTCCTCTTAAGTACCTTGAATGAAATTGGTTCTGTTTTAGGCTTAAATGTTATCTGTTGCTTACAAGCTTCATTAAACACAGGCAAAATTCATTACTATGGTACAGACACTGGGTGGGTTTGTTCCTTGAAAAGCTATAGATTTTTTAAAAATGAAACTTCTAGAATTTGAGGGCTCTCTGATTCCTTCTCAGATTTTATTAGTTACTGTAATGATTCTGTGTTTTTTGTTGTGTTATTATGTTTATTAATTCACTTGGAAAATCTGTAAATGATAATGTGTCAGGCATTACACTGGGTACCAAGTACAGAGATAAATGAGGCTCAGTTACTGCTTGAAAGAGGCTGCCAATTTGGAGGGGAAAAAAAGACACATAAATTTGTAGCAAATAGGACATAGTTCTTAGTGCCATGGGGAAAACCTCTGTAGATCTAGGATAGATGCCTAACTCGATTGGATAGATCAGTGGAAGCTTCCTAGAGGAGAGACTACTTGAATTTTTCTCTTGTCTCTGAAAGTATGGATAATGCAGAATTCCTAGCCAAGGGATTTATTGTTATTTATTGTTATTTTTTTGTAATGGAAATTCTCTATGTTTTAACTAGAAGAGGTTCTATGGTTAGAAACATGTTTCTAGGCCCTTTGGTAAACAGAATTCTTCTTAAGGGGCAGCCTCAAGTTTTAATAAAAGCAGGATGTTGAGAAAGAACAAGAAGACTGTCCTTGCAAGTGAGAGTGAGAAGGTGATGATTGCTGGTAGAGTGGGATGAGGGGAAAGGCTGATAGGACAGTGTCTTTGAGTTGGAGAGGGGTTGAACCCCAAGTGGGAAAACTGGGATTAATGGGTAGAAACCATGGGTAGACAGATTCTGGCTCAATATAGAAAGAACTTTTGGCTATCAGAGGTGTTAAAAAAAAAAAGACCCAGAAACTACTGAATTCCCTATCACACCCACATTGAAACAGGCTAAACCCATAGTTCCTAGCTGTATTGTGAAGAATGCTAGTCATCTCTTGAGTTTCATAGCAAGTAATGCATTACTAACAAGATCTCTTTTTAATGATGTCACTCTTACTTAGATTCCAGAGATGTCTCTCGAATGGGAGCAAAGGAATAAAAGTGCAGCCAACATGTTTAGAGTAGCACACATCTCTGAGTGGGCAAATAGGTGCCCACCATGCCAATTGTGTATCCTTCATGGAGTGTGGTGACAAAGATGTGGCTCATGGGACTGAGATACTCAACTGCTTGTATAAAGCTGTGAGAGGGATGGGAGTCCCACAGATGATGATCTTCAATGGCATCTTTCTGCCTGGCCTAAAATTTCATGAAGACAAGCTTCCTTTTGACTATGTGTTTATAGTATATTTCCAGACTATTTGTATTAAAGGCAGTGCTCAAGAAGATTAACAAAATAATGGTAAGAATGATAATGGTCAATGATAGAATAATCTCAACCTAATACTTTCTTTTCTTTTTTTTTCACCATCCTTCTAGTAACCACACCTTTGCTAATATTATATTTTGAAAACACTACCAAACTTTCTGAATACATGGGGTATCTTCCTTTAAGCAAGGAAGTTGGGGGACAGGCACAACTACTTCTTGCGTTGTAGGAAATGATTAAAAGCCTCACTGTTGGATCAGCCTGGATCTTCCTGCCAACCTTTCCCAGGTGCTGTTTTATTCATGTCTCTGTGACCTGCTTATTCAATTATTCTCATTCCATGGTTCTCAAGTAAGTGTGTATACATTCCTAATAGTTGCATTTTCTTAACTTTGGTGATAGAAAACTTAAGAATTTGAAAATATTTTAATGTTCCATGTGACATTTTAACTTCTTTCATGTAACCACCATTCATTACCCCATATCCAAGTGGGCACTTAATTTACCTATTTATTATCAATTGCCAAACCCACAAACTACCTGTGCTCCATTTAAGACGTCTAACATTCTCTTAAACTCTGATTTGTTTTACTGTGGCAGCATCTGTCATAACAGATGAAGGTATAGAAGTCCAAGCCAAAGGAATGAGCAATCTATTCAATGAAATAATATGAGAAAACTTCCCAGACTTGAAGAATGAGACAGAATCCCAAATCCTAGAAGCCTACAGGACGCCGAATGTGCAAAATCATAAGAGATCCACACCTAGATGCCCAATGTACAGAATAAGGAGAGAATTTTAAAAGCTACAAGAGAAAGGAAACAGATTACATTTAGGGGTAAACCAATCAGGATAACAGCTGATCTTTCAACACAGACTGTGAAAGCTAGAAGATCCTGGAATAACATATTTCAAACACTGAAAGAAAATGGGTTCCAACCAAGAATCCTGTATCCAGCAAAATTAAGCTTCAGGATGGAAGATGAAATTAAAACCTTCCACGATAAACAAAAGTTAAAAGAATTTGCAGCTAGAAAACCATCTGTTCAAAACATCCTCGGCAAAACATTACAGGAAAAGGAAATGGAAAATAACAATGAAAACCAACAGTGGGAGGTAGGACAGTAAAGGGGGGAAAAATAATCAAAGAGAAAAACAAACCATGTTTAGTAACATAAATAAACAAATATGGCTGGAAGAACAACCCATATCTCAATAATAACCCTAAATGTTAATGGCTTAAACTCACCAATTAAGAGACACAGGCTAGTAGAATGGATCACAAAACAAGACCCAACAATATTCTGCCTACAGGAGACGCATTTGATAGGAAAAGACATACACAGACTGAAGGTGAAAGGTTGGGAAAAGTCATATCACTCATATGGACTTCGGAAACAAGCAGTAGTGTCATATCAAATAAAATAGATTTCAAGCCAAAGTTAATCAAAAGGGATAAAGAGGGACACTACATACTGCTCAAGGGAACCATACACCAACAAGACATAACAATCATAAATATATATGCCCCAAACAATGGTGCAGCTATTTTCATCAAGCAAACTCTTCTCAAGTTCAAGAGTCTAATAGACCACCATACAATAATCATGGGAGACTTCAACACACCTCTCTCACCACTGGACATATCTTCCAAACAAAAGTTGAATAAGGAAACTATAGAACTCAATAACACAATTAATAACCTAGACTTAATTGACATATATAGAATATACCACCCAACATCAAGCAGTTACACTTTTTTCTCAGCAGCACATGGATCCTTCTCAAAAACAGATCATATATTATGTCACATGGCAACTCTTAGACAATATAAAGGAGTAGAGATAATACCATGCATCTTATCTGATCATAATGGAATGAAACTGAAAATCAATGATAAAAGAAGGAAGGAAAAATCATGCATCACTTGGAAAATGAACAATAGGTTACTGAATGATCAATGGGTTATAGAAGACATCAAGGAGGAAATTTAAAAATTCTTAGAGATAAATGAAAACACAGACACAACATATCGGAATCTATGGGACACATTGAAAGCAGTTCTAAGGAAAATTCATTGCTTGGAGTTCATTCCTTAAAAAAAGAAAAAACCAACACATTAATGATCTCATACTTCATCTCAAAATCCTAGAAAAAGAAGAGCAAAACAACAGCAAAAGAAGTAGAAGGCAAAAAATAATTAAAATCAGAGCTGAAATTAATGAAATTGAAACAAAAGAAACAGTTGAAAAAATTGGCAAAACTAAAAGTTAGTTCTTTGAAAAAATAAATAAAATCAACAGACCCTTAACCATGCTAACGAAGAGAAGAAGAGAGAGAACTCAAATTACTAGCATACAGGATGAAAAAAGGCAATATCACAACAGACACTTCAGAAATACAGAAAATAATTAGAAATTATTTTGAATCCTTATACTCCAATAAAATAGAAGACAGTGAAGACATCGATAAATTTCTTAAGTCATATGATCTGCCCAGATTGAGTCAGGAGGATATAGACAACCTAAACAGACCAATATCAATTG
The DNA here is from genome assembly GCF_052094955.1 of Ictidomys tridecemlineatus. Taxonomy (NCBI): domain Eukaryota; kingdom Metazoa; phylum Chordata; class Mammalia; order Rodentia; family Sciuridae; genus Ictidomys; species Ictidomys tridecemlineatus. The sequence continues at coordinate 360,137 of NW_027520967.1, forward strand.
AGGAAATAGAAGAAACCTTCAAAAGACTGCCAACTAAGAAAAGCCCAGGACCGGATGGGTATACAGCAGAGTTTTACAAAACCTTTAGAATTATGAGCAATATAGTAGTCTTATTTTAATTTCTTTTTCCATTTAAAAAATGTAAGACTAAATAGTGACCAGCCTCATCTGATTCATTGACTACAGTTTGCCAAACTCTGACTTAGCATGAAGACAAAACTATTATAGTAAGTAAAGAAAGTTGACAGCTATTTTTGTCCCTCTCTGAAGTTGTAAATTATAAGACTGAATAGTAGAGAAAGGACCTCCTAACTCTAAAATATTCGAAGTTGCTAAAATCTTGGCATTGAGAAAATTGAAGGAAAATACCCAGAATGTATGCCCATGATTTTACCTTTAGGAAAAAACCTTATTTCACTCAAAGGTTTTTATTTCCTAAAAGCATGCCTATATTTACAGATATTTATGTTTTCACCTCCTTTAAAGAGCCTTACCCTACCATCCTCCTTACTAGTCCCAGGCAAGAATAGTTAGCTCAGGAGCTCACAAAAATGGAAGTTGCTGTAATTTAGGATGATCAAAGCTTATTTTTAAGTAATTGGAAAATTGGGGAATTGAAGAAATAAAGAACTATATGTCATAATTTCAAAGTTACACTGTGTTTTTATTAAGTGAAAATAAACTCTTGCTTATAATAAATGATGTAAGGGTACATCTTCTTCATGTTCATTTTATCAGTTCTGATAATAAGAGAATATGTTCTTGCCAGTTAAGGTATAGCTTTCCTAGCCAGTACCTTGCAAGGCACGTTTAGGATTGTGATCCATGGCTTGTCTGTGGCCAATACAGTATAACCTAGCAAAAATCCTGAACGTTATTATTGAGGACAGAGATGGAGAGAGATGAGAAGTTAGTCAGCCTCCTCCTGGCAGATGACTCTGGAATAGCAAATGGTCATGAGACAATTCAGCTCTAGTACTCTTTCTTAGAAACCTAATCCATGACCTTGAGTTTGCTTCCCATAATAACACTAGCTATGTGACCCTAGGGAGCTCCTTCCCTTTTCTAGGCCTTAAGACTCTCACTTTTGAAAAATCAAGGCTTTGGACTAATTGTGCTTCTGGTCTCTTCTTCTTATGGTTATTAACTTAATCGAGTGATTATCTGTCAGAGTACATAAAGATCAAGGGCCCATGAATGGATTTGCTAAAAGCTGTTCCCTGTTGGTGTATGTTGTGAAAAGAAAATACACAAATAATTCTACTGGATAAAGTTTTTTTCCCCAAAGATGGACTTACAAAGAAGCCCATTTTATGCTCAGATCAACAGTGCTTGGATAGAGCTGGTTCTGTATGATGCCTGGATTAGGTAACCAGAGAGGTTGAAGGAGTCAGCCTCAGTGGACAACAGGACCTGTAATGGTCCTGGGAGACTTTGGTCAAGTCATCAGTAACACTGGAATACTTTCTATTCCCAAGTCTTTTAAAGGTTGAATCCACTCTAGGTACCCAAAATGGTACTCTAATATTGATATCTCCAAGATCCCTGTGCCTCTGGGACTACTGGCTTTAACCAAGTGAATGGCCTCTCTGTAGAGAGCCTTAGTAGTTAAGCTCTATATTTACAAAGCTTGGTAGGGCTAGGGGTTCCCCCACTTGAATGACAACTACATTTCACAGCCTTCCTTGCTGAATCTCCTGTGGACAATGTGAGGTGTGTGCTGTTGGCACCAGCTTCTGCAGAGGCACCTTTGGAACTGAGAATTTGTGGCTCAGCAGCTCAGTATGGGAGAGTCCTCCTTCTGTAGGGCTCAGGGTGGAATAATTTTTGTGATTGGAGCTTTATAGAATTTGAGGACGTTCAAAATGAAACAGAAGATGGGATGACAGCTGCTTTCCTCCTGACCTTTTTGGTTGACTGCTTTCAGGTTCTTTGTCCATGTGGGGGAGGGTACAAACTCCTTCTCAACTCTGACTTGGTATCTCTCCTCAGGCTGGGGCCTTCCCCTGCTGCCTGTCCTCTAAGGAAGATATAGGGTAGTGTTTAGGAACACAGTCTCTGAAGCAGGTGTCCTAGGCTCTATTTCCTCATCCATGTAACAATATTTAAATCCCTTAGACTGGTTTTTGACAAATAGAAAACATCTTGTGATAGTAATGGTTATTATTATTATTAAGGACAGAGAAGGAAGAAAGTTAGAAATAATTGGTCTTCTAGCAGCAGAAGACATCAGGGTCATCTGACAGTTCCAGTCTTCTGGCACTCCTTCTTAGAAATCTTGATTTTTGGAACTGTTTTCCTTCCTATCATAGCCAGAGGATTTCTGGATATATCCAACATCTTCTTCCTTAATGCCTGATATATAGTTAGCAGGTGATCTGCATTTGTCTTCCTACCACTCATGTTCTCTGAAGCTTCTGCATGTTTGTTCTGCATATACCCTTTGGATTCATTGTCCTGACCCTAAACCATTCCATGACTTGAGGACATAGATACTGACATTTTACTAATACTACCAGGACCTCCATGTGTGGTAGCAGAAGGCATGCAGTGCATAACTCCAAGGGCTACTGTTCTTTTTAGAATTAATCTCCGAACTATATGTTCCATCCCAAAACTTCTTAAAAATTTGAGTCAATCACTCAGAATAGTCAAAGAAATACATAGCAAGAAAAGTAAAGCAAGAGGTATCACAACACCAGACCTTAAATTTTACTGCAGATTGTTCAGGTCCTTGGCCCATTTGTTGATTGGGTGGGAGGGAATGGAAGGGAGAAGGGGAATTGCATGGAAGATGGAAGGAGACCCTCATCGTTATACAAAATACATGTATGATGATGTGAGAGGAAAAAAAAAAGAAATGTGTCACATTAGATTGGGTAGAAAAAAGTGATGGGAGGGGAGGGGTGGGGAAGGGGTGTTAAAAAGGGCAGCAGAATAAAATAAACACTAGTATTGCTGTATGCATATATGTGTCTGTATAACCAAAGTGATTCTGCAACCTGTACACTCTGAAAAATGAGAAATTATACCCCATTTGATTCAAATGTACGATATGTCAAGATCATTGTACTGTCACGTGCAACTAATAAAAAATAAATAAACAAATAAAAATAAAAATACACGGTAGACTAGTAGAGTGCAACTGAGATGGACCTTAAGTCCTTCTTGTCAATGAATATTCACAATTATCTGTAAAGCCTAATAAGTTATTTTCCTTTTTTTCTACTATATATCTGTATGATGCTGGATTTCCTTGATATATTTCAGCACAAACCAGTACATTGCAACAGACTGAATGTGGAAGCTGCTAGAAGATTCCAGCTGACTCCCATTAAGGAAGACATTTAAAAGATTTGTAAAACTGCCACTTTTTTATTCACAATATCTTTTCTGAAAATATAGATTTTTTTAAAAAAAGTGTTACTTATGCTTACATTCACTGTCTATATTATTGTTATTTCAAAATAAATTAACAAAAAAAATTCAAAGAAAGTAGAGATTATCATGCTAGTGAAATAAGCCAATCGCCCCAAAACAGAGGCTGAATATTCTCTCTGATATGTGGATGATAACTCACAATAGGGGTGGGAGTTAGGGAATAATTGAAATACTTTGGATTAGACAAAGGGGAATTAAGAGAAGAGAGAGGGAATGGGAATAGGAAAGATAGTAGAATGAGTCAGACATTACTTTCCTATATGCGTATGTGATTACATGACCTATGTACTTCTACAAGTACAAACAGAAGAAAGAGAAATTATATTCCATGTATGTATAATATTTCAAAGTACATTCTATTGTCATGTATAACTAATGAGAATAAATTTTAAAGAAGTTGAGTCAATCAAAAGGACTTGGTACAAGACTCATTTGCAAGCCGGTAAATCTGAAATAGTATGCTTTTAAAGATAGTTTTATACCATAATTCCTTGACAAAAGAAATTTATTTCCTCTGTTTATCCCTGTAACAGTGCATACAAAGAGTTATGTTACTGTCATGGAATGGGAGATTATTAAGCATTGAAAACTGAACTGCAAGATGAAATCTTTTAATAGGTAGATTATGGAATACAAGGAGGTTTACACCATGCAAGGCTGATTTTATATGTGTATACAATAAACTATGGAAGCTTTTTAGATTTGAGGGAGGAGCCCTTGATCTCCAATAAACAGATGAAAAAATTTTCATGCACTTGATATCCAAATTTCACTATTAAAATTGCCTCCTATGCCTGATACGTATGCCATATAGTATGTGCATGTACCTGGAACACATGGATGCATTTATTTCCATCAGTCATTTTCCCTATAGTGTGAATGAATGTACCATACATGTTGACAAGAAAGGATTTGGTGGAGCAAGGTGGAGGGGATCTGGTTGCATTGAGTAGTTTCCATCATCTCTTCCCATGGGAAGACGGGCCTGACAGGGAGGGCTTAGTGAACAGCAAGTACTGACCACGCAGAATTTTTTTGAGATAGACTCTAACATCACAGTTTTTATTTAGAGTTTACCTTATGTTCAAGGATTGGTCAAATATGTTAACTGAAGATTTTTGTATCCTTAGGATGTTCTCAGAAGTTAAATACAATCTTTCCTTCTCACACTTGAGTAAGCAGAGTTGATACTGCATTCTTTTCTCTTTTTCTGTCATTTATTTATTTATTTAGTTGGTAGCCGCAGTTGAAACCAGGGACACTTAACCATAGAGCCATATCCCAGGCTTTTTAATTTTAATTTTTTATTTTAAAACAGGGTCTTGTTAAGTTGCTTAGGGCCTCACTAAATTGCTAAGGCTGACTTTGAACTTGTGATCCTCCTGCCTCAGCCTCCCAAGCCCCTAGGATTACAGGCAGGCCCCATCACACCTGGCACATTATTTTTTCTTTTGAGAAGTGAAATCTGCCACCATACGTGGCTCTTCATAGACATCAATTAAATGCCTCTGGAAAAAAAGTATGATTCACTGTCTCGATCTTATTTTTGCCAGAAGATAATGAAGCATATTTTGAAACAAATTTTAGGCAATTACTAGCTTCCTCCTTGAATAAATATGTTTTTCAGATCTTGATAGACAGTCATTATTCCTTTTAGCATTTCCCCAAAGTCCCTCACCTTCTACTGCTGGACTTGATATTACTCTATTATCCCAATAGTGGTTTTCTATAGACTTAACAAAAACACTAATGATTTCTGTCATTCAGGATGTGTATTTTCTCGTTTCAGAAAGTGGATGTCACCAGCAGGGCTGTGATGGAAATAATGACTAAAACAATTGAATACCTTCAACCTAATCCAGGTAAGGGATTGTCTTACCTGTATTTAGCATGCCTCCCAATTAATCTTTAGCTTCTCTTTGATAGACATTTTCAGTTTGGTGGGCTTCTTCATCAGTCTGCTTTTCTGGAGGTTCAGTGACATCACATATAGCACTTCAACTGGGGGAGGGTGACATTTTTTATTTTTATTTTTATTTTTTAGAGAGAGAGAGAGAGAGAGAGAATTTTTTAATATTTATTTTTTAGTTTTTGGCAGACACAACATCTTTGTTTGTATGTGGTGCTGAGGATTGAACCCAGGGCCGCGCACATGACAGGCGAGCGCACTACCGCTTGAGCCACATTCCCAGCCCAGGAGGGTGATTTTTTAAAGCTCACTTTGCAGTAACCAGAGGATCTGTGATATTTTATCCAACCATGGTGTATTTAACAAATGGTGTGCATGGACAGCTTGATTGACATATAATGTCATGTCTCATGCTCTTATCACTTGACCTTTAATTTGCAAGAGATGGTAAGGAATAAAATGTATGTATTTTTAAGACAAGATATAATCCCAGAAGATGTGAAAAAAGTCGGAAGGTGAATACTTTGGTGAAATACAAAGGGTTTTTGTTCTTCTGGCATCAGAGGGTTGTCTTTGATTCTGATTCTTCTAACCTTAGAGGAAAGAATTGTAATAGAAATAATGCAGCTATACTTTGAAAAGAGAACCAGATAGAACTGGCTCTTTAAATAGGCTTAATGTGTAGCAAAGTAGAACAACCTATATCATAAGCCTCCTCATTATACTTTCTCTATATCTGTTCCTGACCACAGGGTGTAAAACTCAAAGCAGGGCTAAATATATGGATATTTGGAAGCATTTGTTTTTGAGACTAGTTTCTTTGGGAGTTTTAGGTTGGACTGCCATGTCCCTGGTGGTTCTTGGAAAGATAGTGCAGGAGACTGTCTCAGCCCTGGTGGGTCTGGATACAGAGCCTAAGTGGGCAAGAAACAAGGAAAGTGGAGTGTTTGAGATCAAATGACGTCGCAGTGCTCCTAGTAGGGCTACTCTCTCCTGCCACCACCCCCCGCCAGCCCCCGTGTTGCAGCTTTCAATCACATTTTGTTTACCTATGGCAGCACAGCTGCTATTTTGAAGATGAACAAACTATGTGGGAATAACATTCTGTTTTCTTTTTTTTTCTTAAAACATGCTAGAGATGAGATAATGTGAGGGTGGAAAATATAGAAAAAAATATGGGAAAGGATGGGAACCAGGAATTTAATTGATAGCAGACCAAAGAAATTTTCAAATGGTTATTGGCAAGTTACATAAAAAATAACAAAATACAAGCCCCTAATTTTTACCCAAAGCCTTCTTCATAACCTTTTTATTCCACAGAAATACAAAGATACCTTAGCTGTATGCTTAGGCCATAATATTTAGACAACAGTAATTGGTCAGATTTTGAAAAGAGAACTACTTATCCTGGTTCACCCCAGGAAATAATTGTTTTGGGCAAGAAACTTTTCTCTTTATTTTTGCATAGGATATTAAAGTATCCTATGATTTCCTGAGATTCACACATGAATTATGCTAGTAATTCACAGTTTGGGGCTAAATATAGGGGACAGGGAGAGAAATATGTTTATTGAGCAATAATGCATTTTCAGCACAGTGCTAGTTACAGTCACTGTCTCATCTTTTAAAGTGAACATTTTCTTAATATAAAAATGAAATATAACTGAACAATTTATAGTGTAAAGAATGGACTAAAAATTCACTGTGTTAACAAATCCTCTTTGGGAACCTGTCTTTTTCCTCAGTGTAATAGAATTATACTGTGTCATGGGTAGGTGTAGGGAGTTGAATAGTATGTTCTCCTGCAAACACCCCTACCCCATTCAGGTCTACTCAGAACTTCAGAAAGTGACCTAATTTGGAAATAGTATCTTTGAAAATATAATTAGTTAAGAATCTTTATATGAACTTCCTCTGAATTTACAGTGGACCCTAAATCTAAGAACTGGTGCCTTTGTAAGAGAAGGAGAGAGAGGACACACAGACACTCAGAAGACAACTATGGGAGGAATGAGAGCAAAGGTGGGAGTTGTGACACCTTGGCATAAGCCACAGAATGTCAGGAGCCACCACAGGTGGGAAGAGGCAAGGAAGGATTTCTCCCACAGAGCATCTGCAAGAAACCAACCTTGCTGATACTTTAGTTTCAGATTTCCTGACCTGTGAGAGAATAAAGTCTGTTGTCTAAGCCATCCAGATTGTAGTAATATGAAATAGCAGCCTGATAAAGCAAATGCTATGGACAGCTTCATTCTATGCACAGAAATATCAAGGGCCAGAGAAATTAAGAAACTGTTGCAGTCACATATCCAAGAAGGGAGGAAGCTGGGCCTCTTAAGTCCACATAATTTCTGTTAACGCCCTCCTGCCCCTTAGAAGAATGAGTTCCATTTCATTTATATTTAAAGGGTTATTTACTTTCCGAGTAGATATACTGAAAATTCAGAAGGGAAACATTGTGAGATTGAGGCTTATTTTTTATTTTGATTAAAAATGGTTAAAGGAGGATGTAATTGAGGGAGATATGTATTTTTAGAAATGAACATGCTAATTAATTGCCAATATATGGTTTTATGTCTCTTTGAGAATTGAATGGTTATCTACTGTCCAGAAGAACAATTAAGACCATCACCAAACAGTCTCAGTTTGGTTTCAGAAAAGCATTTATGGGAAAGTCACATATACAAATAAATAAGTGTCACTCCTAAACATTCAGAAGCAAATGAAATTTCATATAGTCATTCCTCAGAATTTGAACAATCTGTGTTTAATGGTTTATGAGATAGAAATAAAGTTTATCCATGTTTGGGGTTTAGATTCTCCTTGAATTCTTGCCTTGGGAGCAGACACAGCATAGAACTCCTGGAAGGTACACTGGTTATTCAGAACCCAGGTGTCCTTTTGGAGCTGGCACAGGAGTCTGGCCAACATTTGGAGGCACTCAGTCTTTGGGTACAGTAGAACATAAATAATATTCCAGATTCATGCCTTGTTCTAAGTATTTTAACTGCCTTGCTCTTAGGGACCAGAGCTGGGTCAGTAAGTCTGGATAGCTGGATTCTGGTTCTGAATAAGCAAGACCGGACTTGGTTCAGGACTGGAGCTGATGCCAAGTGACAAATTGACATGGGTAGCCAGTACAAGCAGTAGAAATTAATGCTTTGAGGGTACTTTGAGAGTGCCCTGAAATAGAGGTACTCTCAAAGGTGCTTTCTGGGTTTCAGATCTTGTGGTTGTGGAGCTTACACAACTTTTATGTTCTCAAAACTTAAGTTCTGTTGAAATGATGACCAAGGAGGTGCTGATTAATTTTTAGGAATTCATGGATATGCTCTGTGAAAGTCCCACATTTGTACTTGCCCACCTCAACAGTGACATTTTAAAAAGGCAAATCTGATCATATGACTATCTTTCATAAAACCCTCAATGGCTTTTCGTGCTTTTAGGATTAAGTTTCAAATTTTCACCATGGCTTAAAGGGTCCTGCCTTCCTCCTCATCAGCCCTTTCCCTTCCACCTTGCTAAGCTAACAGCTCTTTCAGGTCCAGGTATACAAGGCATGCAGAAGCCTTCCTTTGCCATGTCATTGTTCTGTTCCTCTTGTAAGTTCAGCTGCTTTTCAGCAGTGGCACATGTCATCCTTATTGAAATTATGTAACATGTTTGTTTGTTTTTTCCCTCTCTGTGAGGCAATATCATGCCTGTCTGATTCACCGCTATATCCCAAGCCCCCAGTCCAGTTCAGGCAGCCAGCAAGCTCATGGCTATTTGAATAAATGAATTAGGAAGCACAGTTAACAGTCAGTAGCTAATACAATACAACTGCTCTACAAAGGAGAGGAGGTAAAAGCTTTTCTCTTCCCAAACCATTGGAACCACACATACAACAGGCATTTATCACATGCATATTCTTCTAATGGGCCAATTCTAGATGTTTCTGGGTTAAAATAAGACCCATATCAGGTCCATCTCTCTGGTACTTGACAGTGTAACAGTGTAGTTGACACACACACTCTGAGGAGGGTGGAACACGGGGGGGCTTCACAGCTAATTCCTTGTGGAAATTCCAGCTGATTGATGAGGCAAGGAAAAGTGGGACACAGGCACTCAATAGGCCAGCAGTTCTTCCCTGTGAAGCAGAGCTTTCAAGGGTGTGAAACAGATCTGTAAGGTCTTCCAGCTGGGTCTGTGACATTCAGACAGGAGTAGCATAACCAGTGCCAATTTCTAAGCTGACTGGATAAGGTATTTTTAGAAAATATTTTTAAAATTTATTTTTGACTGATGCATAGAAATAAAATTTATCCATGTTCGGGGGCACCATGTAATGTTTCTATATATGTACACATTGCATAGTGTTTCATACTTATCTCTTCAAACATTGGCCATTTCTTTATGGCAACAATATTCAAAATCCTCTAGTTTTATGAACTATACAATACTACTTGTTATGTGTAGCCATCCCACTGTGCAGTAGCACTCCAGAACGTCTTACTCCTGTCTCATTGTAGCTTTGCACCCATTGATCCACCGCTCCCCATCCATACTCCACCTGACTGTACCCTTCTTCTGGTAACCACCATTCTATTCTCAACTTCTGTGAGGTCAACTTTTGCAGATTGTACATATGAGTGAGACCATGTGGATCTCCAGTTCCATTCATGTTGTTGCAAATGTCAGGACTTTATTTATTTTATGACTGAGTAGTTCCATTGTGTATCTGTACCACATTTTTTTTATTCATCCATCCCTTGATAGATACTTATTTAGTTGTTCCCATCTCCTGGCTCTTGTGAGTAGTGCTGCAGTGAGCGTGGGAGTGCCAGTGTCTCTCTGACAGGGACTGATTTCATTTCCCTTGAGTATATAGCTATAGTATAATGGGATTGCTGGGTGATAGGGTACTTCTGTTTTTAATTTTTTGAGACTTTGAGAAACCTCTATACTGGTTCACATAATGGTTGTACCAGTTAACTTTATCTTCACCAGTGTGCAAGAGCCACCTTTGTAGATAAGAAGTAATTTGAACATGAAAAGTACTAGTACAAATTCTTGCTCTAAGAGAAAATATCATTGCATAAAATATAAATCAGTTTTTTATTTAAGTGTTCTGATGCCTTGTGGGGAAGAAAAAGGCACTAAATAGGCATTGTCAGTTTATATAATGCAGACCACGTATGTAATTACAAATTTTCTAAGAGCTACATCAAGAGAGTTAAATGAAAGGTGAAATTAATGACATTTTATTTAACCAAACATGTAAAATACTGATATAGACAATTATAAAGGCATTTTACATTCTTTTTTTTTCCTGTCATACTAAGTCTTTGAAATTCATTGTGTATTTTATACTTCCTGCACATCTCAGTTTGGACTAGCCACATTTTAAGTGCTCCAAAGCTCTGTGTGGATAGTGGTTTCTGTAACAGATAGCGTAGTGTCAGAGAATTCTATATTCAACCAGTTTAAAATTTGAAATATACACTACATAGTTTCATAAATGTTTAATGTGTACGTAGTTAATAAATGTTTAATGTTTGCCACCTTGGTTTATGCATTAATATATTTTATTTTCAATAGAAAAATGAAGTGTTTAGGATCAAGCTGAAGACCATTAAGTTATTGTACTTTAAACATCCGAAAATTCATTTCATGGTAATGTTGTGGAGATTCTCCCTCAAACAGAATCACAGATTGGAGTATGAATCCTTTCCTGCTGTAGCATACTTTGTTAAGGTAGAGACTTTTTCACTTAACACTGAGAAATTATTCTGACCCTAATGTCATAAACCAATACAGATTTCTAGGCTGCTGAGAAAAAATATAGTTTGAACATAAAAATATTATGGGTAGTAGAGATTTTCTCTACATAAATTCTAGTCCCTTAAATGCCTTAGAGGTCTTTTTCCAGTGTATCCAAGATTCAGGTATTAAATTTGGGTCATTAGATTTCTATTCAGTATTTTTAAATAATAATTTCAAATCTCATTTGTGGAATGTTGCCTTTGGGGGAAAAAATTTAGCTGCATTAGATCTAAAACATCTCATTAGTCCCTGGAAAGATATTACATCAAAATTACACTTCTTTCCCACAGGCTGTCCTTTTAATCATCTTCTTCCAAACATGAATAAATATAATGATTATAAGATATTTTGGTGTTGGCGGAACTGAAAGGTAATTCACAGATCACCTGGCTTTTGTTTACTGAATCTTTGTTCCCACAGCACTGTATTTTCTTTATTTCCTGGATGACAGGCCTGACATTTTCATCCAGTGTCTTTAAGAGCTCTTAGGATTGTACTTGACACGTAGTTTGCCCTCGGTATGTCTGCCACATAGGTGTCTGATGAATCTGCAGCATTCACCCCTCATTTGAAGAATGAGGAATGTACTGTCTGGTAGCCAGTACCTTTTACCTTTCCAAATCCTGACACTGAAAAATTTCCAAATGAATAAAGGACTGGTTACAAAAGCAATTGTGAGGAAAATGTTAAACTTCAAAGGAATAGGGTCTCACAAGGATAACATATTAAAGAGGAAAATGTAAGTAAAGCAATAGGCAGTATAATCCATATACTGTATGTATTGAAAAGGCTGGCATGGTTTCCTATTTTTACTACATCTTTGGGAAAAATATGGAAAATTAGTAGGTTCCTAATATACTTGAGACTTTAAGTAATTCATAATTTTAAGTCGGCTGGATCTGATGGTGGATTAATGATACTCATTCCCTATGTCTCTAAAGAATACTAAAGCCAGACATTATTTAAAATAGGGTTGCTATTGTCATCATTATTACACTGGTGCTGGGATTGAGCCCAGGCCTCAGGAATGCTCAGCATGTGCCCAGCGCTGCGCCACAGCTGAGGAGCCCTGCACCTTCTGCCTCTCCAGGCTCCTTCTCCCTCCTGTTCACCCTGGTTTCTTCATTGCCTCAAGCTCTTTCCTGGACCAGGAATTTGTGGTAGCAGTTCCCGCTTCCTGGAGTGCCCCACATGCTCCTTTTTGACCTCTGTCATCTTACTCATCCTTTCTCAGTTCAAATTATCCTCTCCACTGAGAGGCATCTGCTGCGCTTTCATTCTGCACAGCCCCTGCAGCTTTGCCTCCTCACCACACATTTCTATCACATAAGCCCCTTCCACACATCTCTCAAGTGATTTCACATAGAGTAAAACTGAAAGCACTTACTGTCGGTGACAGGGCCTTGGTGGTCCCACCTTGTTTTCTGCATTTCAAACAATCTTCATCATGCTCCCTCTTCGCCACCTTTGCCAGGTTTCTCAAATGCAGGCACATTCTCACTTATGTGGGCCTCGTCAGTCCTTTGGCCTGAGTCCTCCCTCTCCATGTCTTCTCAGACTCTAGACTCATGTCTCTGCTCAAATGTTACCTTGCATGGCTTTCTTGTACAACTCTTTTAAAATATCAATCCTTTCACTCCCTAAGCCCTTTTCTTGTTTTATTTTTCTTTGTAGCACTTATCTTTAGTACATTTACTGTGTGTTTCATTGTTAAAATACTGCAAGTGGTATAGAATCCTGAGAGTAGGATTGTTGTTGATACACTGAAAGGATCCTGATTTTTTTTCATAACTGTACTTGGAATGTTTACTTTGTATGTCATTTTATTTGTTCAATATACTACCATATTCCTTTACTCTCCTAGCCATTTCCATACATTCAAGATGTAAATCATATCTTGTCACTCTTGCTTACAACTCTCAAGTGTTTTCTACCGAAGGAAGAATAGACTGAGAATTGACACCCAATCTTGTACCTGTCTCAGGTATACTCTTGCACAGGGTTAGGGCTAGGGTTAGCTCTCAAGATAGCTTCTGCTTCTCATCACTCAACCTGCAGTCAGATGCCTTCTCCTGGTGTGGTCCTTTCCTGGCCATCCTATTTAAAATAACCTGTTTCTACTTCTTTCATTATTTATCCCTTTTGTTATTTTCTATCACAATTGAATTTATACTCCAGCTTATCTTTTTGTTTATTGTCTGTCCATCACCCCCATTTCCCATCCAGAATATAATCTCCACAAAGGTAGGAACTTGTCTGTCTTGTTTGTTAAAAAGATATATCCCTCATATATACACAATGCCCTCCATAAATATTTTGTGAATGAACCTCTCTTTATGTCATAACTCAACAAAGGACTATGTCTGTTTTGCTTATTTTATATACTGTTTCTAGCACAGTCCTTAGTGTTTAGCAATTAGATAATTTGATGAATAGCTGATTCAGATCACATTAAGTCTATTTAAACTCCACCCTGTAGGAGCCGCAAACCTTTCTGGTAAAATCTTGGTCTGCAGGCTTCTGCAGGCCAGAATCAGCTTTTAGTTTGTCTTTATAATATCTCCTTCATGTCACAATTGATATGTTTCACAAGTAATTGCTTTGGGAAAATGCATATGTGCACACTATCATGGGTGAGATTATTGGATCGAAGCTAGTGACAAAACATTTGTTTTTGTAGACCTAGATAATAGTTGTTCTTGTTTGAAATGAAAAAACTAAAGCTGCAAAATAGATTAATTTTCCCAAAATCATTCAATAGAAAAACCAGAATTCTTAGATATAGTTGTCTTTAAATTTCATTTTGTTTTCACTGTCTTTTTTTTAAGAGAGAGTGAGAGAGGAGAAGAGAAAAAATTTTAATATTTATTTTTCAGTGGACACAACATCTTTATTTTTATTTTTATGTGATGCTGAGGATCAAACCCAGCGCCCCGTGCATGCCAGGCATGCACATTACTGCTTGAGCCACATCTCCAGCCCTTCACTGTATTTTATGTTGCAAAATATGAAGATAACTTCAGTCTTGGTACGTGGCAGATACACTCTTAGGTTGACCCCTAATACCTCACACCCATGTAACCCATATCTTTGAGTGGATGGAGCCTGTGATTTGCTTTTAACCCTAAGTATGGCAGAAGTCAAGGGACCAACCATTCATCACTCCCTTGATTAGCTAACATTATATGGCAGAGTAGATGGGCTGTTTCTTCCATGATTATCTTCCATTGTGAGTCTGTTTTAGCCCACTAGAGCGAGAGAGATTCTCCTTTACTAACCTAGAAGAAGCAACCACCATATTATGACTGCCTAAGGAGAGAGAACCAACTGAGGTGGTCCCTTGAACCACAAGATGGCCACTACCTGGCAGCAAATAAGAAGCTAGGGACCTGTCACACAGACACAAGGAAGCATATTCAGGCAACAAGTTGAAGGAGCCCAGACGCAGCTTCTAACCCACTCAGGCTTTCAGATGACAGCCTGGCTGACACCTTATTTGCCCTACTGTGAGAGCTTAAGCAGAAGACTTCCAATTTATAGAAACTGAGATAAACTGTTGTTTGAAGCTAAACCAATACAGTGTGGCTATAGTGCATTTGTTTCCCAAGCAGAGCATGGGAAACCGAGTTGTTTTCCATATGAGGCATATCTGCTCCTGTTAATTTTGGCTCACTGGATACAATGCAGTGAAGTAGGAGATAGATTGGGAGTGCTTATCATTGTCTCTTCAGCTCAGGAGGAAGTCTCCTGAACATGTTAAGGAGTGGCTGGGTAATCCATTCCATGTTGAAACTAAAGTTATCTTCTTGTTTTGAACTATGATAGTAAACAACACTTCTCATAGTGCCTGTCACTTTGTAGGAACTCAAGAAATGTTACTCTCCTACCCTTCCCAGAGACCTTCAGCTCTACCTGAGAGCGTCTCAGATGTGTCCTTAGCCATTTCTCAGGCAAGACGTCTAGGGAAAAGTCCTCTGTGCACCCTTTCCCATGACAATGTCATAAGTCCTTACTCTAAAAACTTGAAGAATCAAAGGCTCATCATGTTAGTATACTGATGCTTGTGTATTTTTCAAATTACACAAACTTTTTTGTGCTCCTGGGGTGCCGTTGTCTGTTCTCCCAGGGCTTGCTGTGAGATCTGCGCTGGCACCTTGTAATACCCTGTCCTGAGATGGGAGATATTTGCTGTCCAATGTCATGAGTTTTTACAGCTGCTGACTACCACAGCACAGTGTCTTAAAAATACCTCCCTGCTGCTTCCCCCTCAGGGGCATAAAAGAACTCTATCACCTCAAAAAGAGCCCTTACGTAAATGCCATTATTTGGGTTGCAAGCATAATGATCCAGTGCTGGAGTTACCTGTTTGTGAAAGACAACAGCAGATCTTCCTCTTCCCTTTCCTCAATCCCTTAAAATACTTAATTTCAAACACAACTGAATTACCACCTAAATTTTGTGGGTTCTTTAGTAATTGTTAGTGTGCAAGATAGAGAATTACATTGCTCACAGTGCCTGGAGCATCAGAAGGCCACATTTCAGACTTACAGATGTTCTGAGGTTTCATTTAGGAAAATTAGGCTGTTATACACAATCATCACATTGCCAGCATGAAAAGATGCCGAGCTCCTTGCTACATACATTTTACTGCAAATACTAAGCCCACAATTTAATGTAGCATGATTTTGGGATTTATACTCACTCTAATATTATGTTCTCTATTACACTTTACAAATTTACAATAATTGAGAATTAATTTTTAAATTTTTTATTGTAGTAAAATACATAAAATTTATTGTCTTAACCATTTTAAGTGAACAATTCAGTGATAAGAAATACATTCATAATGCCATACAATCATATCACCAACCATATCCTTATCCAAGCTCTTTTCATGTGTAAAAGTGAAATACTATTGTCATTAAATAATATCTCCCTGTTTCCTCCTTTGTCCCAGACCCTAGCACCTGCCATTCCATTTTCTGTCACCTATTTTGACTACTCTAAATATTCAAGTGAAATCATACAGTACTTGTCCTTTTGTGACCAGCTCATTTCACTTGGCACAATATACTTATGGTTTATTCATATCATAGCATATGTCAGATTTCCCTTCCTTTTCTCTTCCTTTCAAAGGCTGAATAATATTCCATCAGATATTTGTACATGCTGCGTTTTGTGTATCTGCTCATCTTTTAGATGAACACTTGGATTTCTTCCCCGTCTTAGCTGTTGTGAACAATGCGGCTGTGAACACATGCACAAGTATCTCTTGAGACCTTGCTTTCCATTCTTTTAGATATATACCAAGAAACAGAATTGCTGGATCATGGCAACTTTATTTTAATGTTTTGAGGAGCATGGCACTGTTTGGCATGGGGGTCCTACCATCTCCTGTCTTAACAGTGTGTAAGGACTGTAGTTACTCTGTATCCTTATGGACACTTTTTCTCTATTTTTGGCAGTAATCATCCAAATGGAGTGTAAGATGGTATGTCACTGAGGTTTGACTAGCAGTATCCCGATGATGTTGAGCAGTTTTTCATATGCTTATTGGCCATTTTAAAGTTTTCTTTGGAAAAATGGCTGTTCAAGTCCTTGACCCATTTTTAAATTGGGTTGTTGGGTTTTTATTGAATTTTAGGAAACATCTGTATATTCTTAATATTAATCCCTATCAGATAATATTTCCAAATGTTATCTCCATTTCCTTGGTTTATTGTTTTAGTGTTTGTAATGGGTTCTGACGCACAAAATTTAAAAAATTTTCATGAAATCCAGTTTTTTTCTTTCTTGTGCCTTTGGTATCATATCCAATAAATCATTGTCAAGTCTAATGTTATAAAGCTTTTGCTATGTTTTTTTCCCTAAAGGTTTTATAATTTTAGGTGTTGCATTTGGGTTTTTGATCCATTTGGATTTAATTTGTTAGTACCTACCTTGCTTAAATACGTCATCTCATTCACAATCACAACATTTTTTCTCCTTTGTTGCTCTTTTTTTAAATTTCTCTTTTACTTTTTATATATATATGACAGTGGAATGCATTACAATTCTTATTACACATATACAGCACAATTTTTCATATCTCCGGTTGTATACACAGTATATTCACACCAATTCATGTCTTCATTCCTGTTCTTTGGATAATAATGATCCTCACATTCCACCATCATTAATAACCCCTTGCCCCCTCCCTTTCCCTCTCACCCTTCTGCCTTATCTAGAGTTCCTCTATTCCTCCCATGCTCCCTCTCCCTATCTCACTATGAATCAGCCTCCTTATATCAAAGAAAACATTTGGCATTTGTTTTTTGGGGGATTGTCTAACTTCAGTTAGCATTATCTTCTCTAACTCTATCCATTTACCTACAAATGCCATGATTTTATTCTCTTTTATTGATGAGTAATATTACATTGTGTATATATGCCACAATTTTTTAATCCATTCATCTATTGAAGGGCATCTAGGTTGGTTACAGAGTTTAGCTATTGTAAATTGTGTTGTGTCCCTGTAGTATGCTGTTTTTAAGTCCTTTGTATATAGACTGAGGAGAGGGATAGCTCGGTCAAATGGTGGTTCCATTCCCAATTTTCCAAGAAATCTCCATACTGCTTTCCATAATGGCTTCACCAATTTGTAATCCTACCAGCAATGAATGAGTGTACCTTTTTTCCCACATCCTCACCAACACTTATTGTTGTTTGTCTTCATAATAGCTGCCATTCTGACTAGAGATCATCATAACATTTGAACCTAGTCCTATATTATTTCCTTGATATAATGTATACTTACATTATTTAGCAGAAAATGATTATAGATTGTGTCACTGGAGAAAGCAGTTCTAATTTTATTTTAATCTTCAAAAGGAGGCTCTATTTCAAAATTTATATGTCACTTTTGGTCCTCTACATTTTAACAATGCTTGTTCACAATGCTATTTGTCTTTAGGAATTAATTATCTCTAATGAAATCTGACAGTTTCTAGAAGGAAGAATAAGCTACCTTATTGTTTTCTTTGACATATCCACTGGGGCTTTAAAAAAATTCTTTCTTTTGCTCAGACCTGTACAAAGGAACTATATCATTAGAAAATGGTCTGGCTGTGGTATACATTGATGTGGGGAAAAAAATTAAAGACAGATTTAAAAAAATAGTTCATTGGAGTTTTAAAGTGATAACTGTTTCACTCTAGGTAACGGTTTTATAAAGGATTGTGGTTTTGGGGTTTTGAAATTTTACATTTAAATTCTGTGCATCGAGATAGATACATCTATTCATTTGCAAATAATGTAGTCCACTTGTCCTGGAAGATTTTCATGGAAAGAATCAGAAATTTGGGGATCTGAAAGGCACTGTAATGTGTGGGGTAAGCTAGTCTTGTGTTGAGTGAAGAAACAGAGGTCTGAGGTTAGGCAGGTCACCAAAGGTCTGAGGTTAGGCAGGTCACCAGAGGTCATAAAGGTTTCAGAAAGACCTCCAACCTCTTAATGCATGCCCACTTCCTGAATGATCATACTTCCTCACCTCTGTATTTTAAAACATTTAATGCATGTAAGTAGAGCTAAAGCTTTGCATTCTGCTACTGCTCCTTCCTAATTTGACCTAGTTTAGAGAAGGTCTAATAAAGCAGTGAGAGCCAGTGCAGCATTCTGGGAAGACCTAACTATGATTCAAGGTCTGGCTCTGAGGCTTTGTTGCTGCATTTCCTTGGGCAATGACATTATTTTTATGTGCTTCATTTTCCTTTCCTGTAAAAGGGAGAAACAAAACTTGTTGTGTCATTGCTAGGATTAAAGAGATGATGTGGGAACTACAGAGAGTAGATACTTCTGAATTGATAGCTGTAAATGAAATGTGGTCATGATCTTCAGTTTCTCCAAGATATTTGGGGGGATTTTTCCAAGTTTTTAGACCAGATGGTAGCATTTATGAATATTAGAATAAAATCATTCAGCATTTTTCCTGCTAAGGAACTCTGCTCTTGGAGCAATGAAGCTTGGCTTCATTTCTGTAATGTAAATAAAGGTGACAAAAGAATTAAGTCCCTTTAAGCAATAAAAGGCTCCACAAAACTTGTTCCAGGTCTCTGGTGCTTCTGTGGTAAGTGCTAAATCCATCAGGTTTCCTCACAGACCACGAAGATGTGACTCAGTACTGTGGCCACCTGCTCTGCCTGAATGTGTCTGCTGTGTTCATCAACATGAGCCAAAGGTGGGGGTGGATTTTCTTCTCCCTGTTGTGATGCACAGATATCCTTTCAATATATTTTCTTCTTTGAAATTTCACAGTTGAAGAGGGAAGAAAACCGTACTTGAGAGCATAACAGCAGTATAAAGTAGGTTGTATTTTTTTCTTAAATTTATAAATGGTCTCTCTCCAAACATTTCTGTCGTAATCATTTGTGGTGGGAAGGAAGATGGGGTGCAGAAGGGCAGACTCACCCTCTTCCCTGCTCCTTCAAGCATTAGCACTCATTTGCACAACCCCGTCCCCTCCCCCCTCCACACTCCACCCTGGCCTTGGATTTGTGCTGGACTTCTCTATTCAGTCTTCTTATTTCATGGAGACTGCTGGTACAGAACTTCCATCCATTATAAACTTTGATTTTGAATTATTTGTAAATGAAACTTAAAATCAAAAAGGTGTCATTAGAACCCCCTATTTTTTCCTTAGGAATAGGAGCAATTCAACTCTGGCATTATTGCCCTTGGGACCAAACCCCCTTAGAAAACATCATTTGTGCTTGGTCCTCTGAGGCTTTTTTTAAAAAAGCAAATATCAATGTGTTTCCAACAAATTATATAAAACTTCAACACTGACTTATTTATGAGTGTGCTGTACCCTATTTTAGAGACACAATAGATAGAACCACTAGCAAGAAGTACCTGTTCAGAGATAATGAGGAACATGGTATTCAACAAAGAACATCTCAATAGTGTATGTATATGAGTGTTATGTTATTTTTGATACTTCTTTCATGTGTTTGAACTATTTCATTTTTTAAGCAAATAGTATAGCCAGCACAGATGAGAATTGGAGAACATTAAAATTCTCGTCTAGCTGGAAGGTTAATCACTGCTCAGTGCTTTAATGGTGCTAATAGTTTAACAATCTCTCTAGAAGAAAAACTTTAGTTTGTGGCAGTTGCCAGTATCTGTGTTGCAAAGTCTTCTATGGCCATTTTTAAATTGCCAACAAGGTATCACTAAAGGTAGACATGGAAAAACACACTGTCATTTGTCTCTCTAAAGCACTGCTGGATGAATCCAGAAATACCATAGCCACAGAAAAGTAGTCCCCACAGGGAAGTAGGCAGCAGATGCCCAGAGAATACCTTGAGATTGAGGCAAGGAGACCTTCAGAGCAGGGAGGATGTTAGGGACTTGTCTCTTTTGTATCTGTGAAAACCTTAGATCACACATTCATTCATTGATCACATTCTTGTGTTTTCTTATGGAAATAAAGCTTCCATAAAAAATTTATTATCCAAGAAATAAATAAATCACTTAGAAATCAATATATTTTTTTATTTTTATAAGGCTTCTTTCAAAGTTAATTTTTTTAGTGGCTGAATCCAAGAATAGCAACCCCAGATGGAATCTTTAAGAGATAGAACTTTAGAAATCCATGTGAAGTGAAAATTATAATAAATGGTTTTATCATAAATGTAGCAATTCAGCAAGTTCATAAAAATTACTTTTATATCAAGTTTGCTAAAATAATCATATAAAGACAGTATAGTAGCTTGAATAGTATTCCTCCTAAATTCATGTCCCAGAACCTCAGACTGTAACCTTTGTTCCCTTGTGTTGTCATAGATGGCTGGCTTAAACAATAGAAAAAAATGTTTTCTCATAGTCTTGAGGCTGAGCAGTCCAAGTTGAAAGTGTGGCCATTTGTTTTTTGATGGGGGCTTTCCTCCTGGCCTGCAGCACATTCACCTTCTCACCAAGCTCCCATGTAGCCTTCTTACAAGTCTTCTTATAAGGAATCTCTTCATAGTTTTCTCATACGTTTTACAAGGAATAAATCCTAAAATCTACTTTATACGTAATTTTATATATTCTTTTTATTTGAAACACAGAAATTAAAGTTGGTGCATGTTGCTGTTTAAGAACTCATGTGTTTTGATCCTGTTTCTAGAGTTCGTCTTTCTCCTTTGTGTTTACTGAAAAAACTCCGTTCTTTAAAATATCCAGAATAGAGTACACATAACTGAATTATAATAGCTATTAGATGAGGATCTCAACCTTATGGCTTCATTTAATCTTAGTTAACTTCTAAAACTCCTGTTTCCAAATACATGAATTTTGAGGGAACACAATCCAACCCTTAGCAGCCTTCTTACCTTTTTTACATTAGTCACTTACCAGCTTCATTCTATTGTCCCAGATTGAGCTCTCTTGTCCCTCTCCTCAGTGTTACACCACAGGCAACATCAGATGTTTACACCTAAAGCCATGTTTATTCTGCTGTGTAAACTTTCCTCTTGTCAATGGAAATCTTGGGGTACCACATCTGTTCATCTCAGTATCCTCATTGTTCACCTAATTCCATACCACACTGACTTTGTTGTGATGGTTGTAACTTGTTTTAATGAGTATTTCTGTTAAGTGCCAAGCTCAGCCAGGACAGACATCATTTCTGGTCTTCACATTAAGGAAGCTTTGACGTTTTCCACTTGGGGATAAATAAAGTCTTCAGATTTTCAATTATTTGCCAAATTTACCTTAAGGCAGTGTTCTAAGCCATGGGCATACATTAGCAAATGAAACAAAGCCCCTTCCCCAGTGGAGTGAGGTTGATACAGAATAAAAATTTAGTGTTAGGTGGTTCTCAGTGCAATGAAGAAAAGTGAAGAGTAAGGAAAATAGAAAGTAACAGTCTAGGAAGATGGTATTCTTGGTGTGTTCAGGAAGTAGTAAAGAGCTATAGCAGGAGGGGATGTCCATGGGGTCAGAGCCCATAGGACTTCAGAATCATTGTTAGGACTGGGCCTTCTACCCTGAATGACCTGAGAACACATTAAAAGGTTTGGGGAAGAGTGACACCTAAATGACATGAGAATACATTAAAGGGTTTGTGGAAGAGTGACATGATTTACACTGAATGGGAGCACCCTGACTCTCATATGGAGGATAGGTTCTAGGGGGCAAGAATAGAAGCAGGGGACATATGTTAATGATCAAGGCTGAAGATGACATGGCTTGGACCAGTGTTAGCAGAGCAGTACACAGATCAAAAGTATGTTACTCAGTTGCATAGTATAAACTGATGATCTGTACAAAGGCAACCAGCTCAGGCTGAATACTCAGGATCCCAGAAGCTCTTCCTGATGCCAGCTTCCCGGCTTCCAACACCAGACACTTTTGTCTGTCTTATAAGTTCACTTAAATAGAACCCTAAGCACATCAGGTGCTCCTGTGATTTACCTTTTTCTGTTTGACTTTGTACTTGCTATTGTGTGTAGTTATCATTTCCTTTCTCATCTCTGAATGTTCCCTCATGGGACAACGGACTGTTTATTGTCCATTTTGTCACCAGCAAAATAAAGGTGTTTTCATCCTCTGGCTACTTTAAATAGTCCCTTTTTTGTGCTATGTGTACACACCTCTGGTGGACGTATACCTAGAGGTGGAACTATAGCTTGTAGTTCAGGTCAAATCATGCTGCTAAGTGATTGTCCAAAATATTCTACCAGTTTGTCTTCCTACCTGCTGTTCTTGAGAGTTTTGGTGGCTCTGCACCCTCTGAACACTTGATGTCTTTTCTGGTGCCTTGTTTCTTTTCTCCAGATGCTGAGAATGGCCTTTCCCAACTCTGCCTGTATAGTGGACTCTTTCAGAAAACACAGATCAGATCAGTGTCACCTGCTTTATTAGCTTTTCCCACCCTTACTCTTCTAGGGGAGCTGGTTATGTCTTCTCTGTGTGAATTTATAACCTCCCCTAAAGCATGGCCCTACCTTTTACCTGGTGCTGGGGAATGAGTTTTCTGGGTCTCCAATGGATGACGGCTCCTTGGGGTCAGAGGCAGGGCCCTTCTTGCAGCAGTCTCCAGAGCAATCTTCTTCACATAGCAGGTGTTATTAAATACTAATTTTATTATATTCCATGAAAAATCCTTTAAAAACATATTTTTGGTAAATAACAATTCAACCAGGCACTGAAGTTTTAGAATTTTCTTTTTTGTATAAAGGGTAGTAATTTAGTTTCCAGTGTAACATACTCCCCCACCCCCCGCCCCGTGGACACAACATCTTTTTTTTTTTTAATTTTTATGTGGTGCTGAGGATCAAACCCAGCGCCCCGAGCATGCCAGGCGAGCATGCTACTGCTTGAGGCACATCCCCAGCCCCAACTTATTATTTTTTAATTGGATCTTTTAAAAAATTATTTAGCTAGAGCCCTTCATTTAGCTTAGGAACCCTCTCTGGTTAGGGGAAACGAGAGTCTGTTCCCTAATTCAAGGAGATTGTGAGATCAATTTTTGTCATTCTCACATAAAGCAGAACTTCATGGTATGATTTAAAGATGAAGTGTTTCAAAAATCCAGGTTGCTCAGGGAAGAGTAGTGTGGTTAAGTGCCAAGTCGTGGCTCTTAGACCACCTGAGATATAGGACTCCACCCTTCTGTACCAATGGAGAAATGGAGAGGCCTGGCCATCTTGGGACTCATACTGTTTAATGCATGTAAGGGAAGACAGGCAGGCCAGTTGCCCAAAGCCTGACCCATACTCCAGCCAGCCCATCAGACAGAGTTGGAGTGATAAGACTTGATCAGCAGCCACTAGCTCCATTTCAGAGCACAGAGGAAGGTCAGGGTGCTTTTGAATAGGGAGGGAGGCATTCTTTAATGATTAGAAAAATTGATGTGTACAGAAGAATTTTATGAGAAGATTAATATTTTTAAATGAAATTACTTGGCTCACAATGGGAAACATCATGGACAAATTGTAATCCATTCTCTCCTCTGCATCTGTCTCTGGCTCTTTCTTCCAATGGCAGCCTTCAAAGTGTCATAGTTGCCACGTTACTTTTGCCTCCCAGCCCTTGCACAACCTCCCTTTGGTCCATGGAAATAGGAACTCTCAGAAATGAGGTTCCCTGCACGACCAAGATATCCATGGAACATTGCAACACATGCTGCCTGAGGAGAGCCTGGTTCTCTGTTTATTCTTGAGTAGTGGTGACAGCTTTATGAATGAGATAATTTTCAGGGATACATAGCTAACAACAGGATTTATAGGCTGAATTTCTACCTATGTCTGCATGTGTTCAAAACTAATGCTTAATTTAACACACTCTGCTTCTTTCCATGAAAGACAAGACCTAATAGTGATTTATTTCCCTATTCATTAATTTAGATGAAGAAATAAAAATCTTAAAAACTAAGAGTTAGCAGAGATACTGGATGTTCAGCATTTCCGGCTAGTTGCTGCATTGGACAGGTAGCTTTAGTCCACTGACTCACGTGGACACTGCTTTTAGGTCAGAGGAAAATAGCTTAGGCAAGGCATGTGGAGCTGCTGTCTAACTCCCAGCAGAGCCTTGACTTCCCTTTGGCTGTTCCCAGAATTAGAAAGATGGCCAGGGTGCTGCAGATTATGCTTCAGAGTTGGGTGTTAATGAAGATTGAGGCTTAGGTGCCCTCATTTGTCTTCCTTAAAAGATAGCATAGATTTTGAGCATAGTTTCAAAATAGAAACTGTCCTGTTTATCTAAGTAGAGCCCTTTTTGGTTATCTCATTTTCACTTCCTGCTGTTTCAATCCAATCCAAAAATTTCCTTCCAGAATTCACTGTAGACATCAAACCCTCTCTCCTGATGGTGCTTCCTGATAAGATTCTACCTGTCAATCCTTATTAACTTTTCTCTTCCCAGACAATTGTCTTTATACCAGTGAGTATATGTTTTCATCAAACCTTTTGATTGAAAGGTCCCTGAGGTTGGGGCAGTGGCCACAAGGCAGAACACTGTTTATCTACTTCAATCACTAGATGAGGATTTGTTTCATTTGTCTGTCTGACTGTCTATCAATTCAACTATCTGTCAGTACTCAGGGAAACTCATGGACCACTGAGCTGCATCACTAGCCATTTTTATTTTTTATTTTGAGAGAGTATCTTACTGAGTTGCAAGGCTGGCCTCAAAGTTGGAATCTTCCTGCCTCAGCCTCCCAGTTGGCTGGGATTACAGGTGTGTGCTATCATGGCCAACTGAGACTTGACTTTTCTTTTTTTTCTTTTTTTTTAGCTTAGTTCTGACAACTATCCCCCCAACCCTCTTTAACTGAGGACTTGTTTTAAACATCCTTTTTCCCTATGGGAAAAATATATGGAAATATTTTAAATTTAGTTCTTTAGAATAGAAGTAATACACAAACATTAAAAAGCAAGTAGTTTACAAACATTTTATAAAACATAGTAGTCCCCCCAGGATTACAGCCTTTCTCCATTTCTGTTTCACAAAGCAACAGTTTGAAGGCTCTTTTGGCCATTTCTTTGTTTGTTTGGGTTTTTTTTTGCTTGTTTGTTTGTTTGTTTCCAATCCTAAAACAATATATTTATGTTGATCCTGCTTAGTTTTCCAGTTTTAGATGTTTTCCATTTGATTCCCAATTTGGAAGATTGGAATCACTTGTTTTTTTCCTACCTCCCTATTTTTCACATACCTCTGTTCTCTCATTTTTCTGGTATGTTTGTAGCATAATTTTTGTTACATCAGTATTTAATTTTTTGTCCTTATAAACTTTATACAAAGCTGAGGCATGTAGAATAATATAATAGTATTTTCTTTCTCATGTATTTTTTTTTGGTTTTCATGGAGCTAATCTTTGTCTTATTTTTAAATTTTCAGAACATTTTGTGTACCTTTCACTGATTCTTTCCCAAGCTGTGCCTCACATATGAATTTCCTCACAAAATATGGTGAAACCCATCAGGTGTTCATCATCTTTGAAACATCTGATGCTGTACTCTGGATTGACTACTCCCTCAGTTTGAGTTCCTCAGAAGCAAGCCACAAGACAAAGATTTAGCACAAGTACTGGTTTTCAAGGTGATTTCAGCAAACCCTGTGAGGGGAACAGGGAAGAAGAGGAACCCAGTAAAGGGGACATTATAAATCATGGTATGACGGCAGGCAACTGCAGCATGATGATCCCAGTGGGAGCATAGGAGCAAAGAAAACTTCAGAATTAAGCCTGTGGATCCACAGAGATTGTTGCACCTTCGCAGCTCATGGCTCTCAGGGCTGCACACATTTGGTTATGTTGGTCTAGTTGCCTGTGGTGCCTGAAATATTGGGACTATCTTTTTCTTAATCTTTTTTTTTCCCCTGTGGGGATGGGTGTACTGGGGATTGAACTCAATCACTCAGCCACATCCCCAACCCCATTTTGTATTTTATTTAGAAACACAGTCTCACTGAGTTGCTTAGTGCCTCACCGTTGCTGAGGCTGGCTTTGATCTTGTGATCCTCCTGCCTCAGACTCCTGAATGCCTGGAATTACAGCCATGTGCCACCGCACCTGCTCTAGGACTGTCTTTATCTCCCTTTGCAGTCATGTTGGGATTCCCTCTGTCTGCTTCTTTACATTGGGTTCCTGTTTATTTTCTAGGTCTCATACCTATCCCTTTTCATGATTTATAATTTCATTTTAGTGGAACTCTTCCATTAGTCTGGGAAGGGGAAAAATTTGTGACCTTCCTTTTGTGTGTTTGAAAATGTCACTGTTTGATCTTTATTTGTCGTTAATAATTCAAATATAGACTAGTATAATTTTCCTTATTTTCTCTAAGAAATTTGGAGGTATTGTTTCATTGTTTTCTAAGAAAACTTCTATTGCTCATGCTGGTGTGGTCTCTGGTGAGGGCAGTAGATTAGAGCACATCATCTTGGGAGCATGTGTAGAAAGAAATGGTTACCTCTCAAGTCAGAGCAGGAGACATGTACACATACACTCCCAGTGACCAAGAATCTTCCACTAGACCCCCCTCCCAAAGGTTCCAACACCTCCACATAATGCCAGCCTGGGGACCAAGCCCTTAATATATGGACATTGAGGGATACTACCCACACTCTGAACACATCAATTGGTGAGTCCTATAGTGCACATAGTGACTGCCACAGAATCCTAGCTCACAGGGTCAGGGGTTTTCTTTAAAAAAAAAAATCTGTTGAATTGCCGTACCTTTTATTTGTCAACCAAAGAAACAAGGTTCTAATTTCCATTGTTGTGCTTCAGGGGGTGGTCATCACGTGAGCGGTCCATTTATGCAAACCACTACTCTGCTCTGTCTTTTCTAGGATGGTCTTCTCATTCATTTCTTCATGCCTTCAGCAGATGTGTTGAACATCTCCAGTGTGCACAGCTTTGTGTTGACCCTAACTGGGAGATACACAGACCAATATGCCAGGGTCCTACTCTCATGGCCCAGGGGAGAGATTGCTATTAGGATAGGAAACCACTTTTTCAGTAAACCCAAATGAACTAAGATAGTGATGGTGGGAAAGTAAAGGTTTGGCATATTCAGAGAGAATATAACCATTTGTAAGAAAACCAAGTGATGAAGCAGGGGAAGATATTTTGGAGAATAGTCAGGCCCCTTTGGAGAAAAGGGATTTAGGTCTCCAGGGTCACAATACAACTTGGACAAACAATCCAGGCTGAGGTCCCATTACAGGAATTTTAATGTCTTATATTTATATTTTCCAGGCTCATACTCAGCTTCCTTTAGAAAATCATTTGAAATGATTGTTAACATATATATATATATACATACATACATATATGGTAACTTCAAGATCTGATGTTATTTTTCAAGAACAGAGAGTTTTTACCAAACCAAGGTTCTTAATAAAAATTTAATGAGTTTGTGAATGAACTTAAAAGCCAACCTCTTCAAATGTGGGCTAATAGTTTTTTTTAGATCATTTGAATAAATAGATAAAATAATAAAATATGGCTTTATTCTTCCTTGTTGTAAAGATGTGGAATGTATCAAAGATGTTTTTAAGTAATTAGTAAGAGAACAGGGCTATTCATAATTCAGCAACAGTCAAAATGAGGAATTTTAAAATCAGCTACAATATATTAAACTGTTTAAAATTGCTTACCAAAGACAGTTTTTAACAGAAGAAGGTATAACACTAACCAATACCCAGCTTTCATAAACAGAATATATCTGTGGAATGTAAAATGTTCAAAACAGGATTTGAAGGCTTACCTTACCCACCAGGGGTGGTTTTACTACTCTCTGTCTTTGGTCTGTGTTCCATGTGTTCATTCTGTGTGCCTTATTATCAGGTGTTGGCTTCTTTCTTTTATTTGTACGGATGTTACTACTTCTTCATTTTCCCCATCCCCTTGTGTGTATCAGCCAGTATAATATTTATCCTATCAGACTACTGCCTGTCTGCCCAACTCCTCAGTGTTCAGTGAACACCGTGAGGGCAGGGATTGTGATTTTCCTGGGTCTCAGCCGGGGCTGATTACAGAAACAGCTCTGCAATTCCACTTTAATGACAGTTTCCTCTAGTAAACGGGTGATTATGAGACCGTTTTAATTTTAAAAATTCAATATATCTGATACACTTTTCTTTGGAAAGTGGAGGTAAATAAAAGGTGAATTTTACATTTTTACAGTCACCTCCAGCTTTGCGTGTGTCGTTGGTCAGCCTGTACTCTCTATGGTTCTATGCTCAGTGAGTTGTTGTTTTCAGAATCCTTTGCAGTGTCCCACCCCACAAGTTGGACAGTGCCATGTTCCTATAACTCATAGAAGTCCCCCATCATGGCACTTAGTATGTACATGTCACACTAATTACTTTTAAAATAGACTTTACCCTCAGGTCCTTATAAACTGTGACAGCTGTGGCCTTAATTATCTCACTCATTATAACGTCCCTGGGCAGGGTTGGGAAATCCTCCCCTGATAACTCTCTTATCTCCAGTTTGTATCATTGAGGCCCAGAGTTTAAATAAGAGTCTATTTGAACTAGATCAGCCACTGAATGCCAGAAGTACCTTTAGATGTGGTTCTGACAGGGGTTTCCCTGCAACTGGGATCTTAGGCACAATCCTGGGTTAATGTACAATCCAAGCTCTAACAATGAGCCTAAGGAACCCAGGCATTCTAGAATAAATTAAACCATAGCTTTAATATCTTGGTAATAAAGCCTTTTCTTCTACTAAGATTGAAACTGCTTTCCAGGCATCTTCTTTTATAAAAATAAAAGCCAAATAAATAATTGAAATGCTATCTTTGAGGCATTAAACTAATTTTCAGATGTAACTATGTGCAAAAGAAGTAATTAATTCTTAATGAGCACACTATGTTTCTTCTTCATGAATCTGTTTATGGTCATAATCTTAATTAAGAGACTATTTTGAACATACTTCTATTTTATAGATGATGTCATTGAAACACGGCATAAAGGCTCACCCTTCAATAATTTACCATTGATTTTGGACTTTATTCCATAGACTTCTAGAATTGAGATATAAAACTGGAATAAAGTTAGAGATCATCACATAATTCAGGATTTTCCAAAATGGTCTCTGTGGAGCCACCAAGTGCCACAGACTCTCAGCTGGAGCCACCAGAATGAAGAGGGGACAGGGACAGATGGGGATAGGATCTGAGCCTCTACTATTGCTTCTTTGAGAATAGCTTTGCCTTTTCTTTATAATTCCTCATAGGACTTTAAGGGAAAAGAGAGAGCTTAGCGATTATATATCAACACAGTCTATATTTATTTGCATATATATGTTATATTAATATCTTTCTATCTCTATTTATCTATGTCTCTATCCATATGTACATCTATGTCTATCTATACATCAACACCCACATATTTCAAGTAAAGCCCAAACCATGAAGGATAAAGGTACGGTTTTTGATCATTAAGCTGATTATAGGCTGGTCTGAGGTCTGCTTCCTCATCTGTCCCTGTTTCCACTGTGCCACATTGCTGACTTCAAAAGCCTGTTCTCTCTTTGCCTTCAGCATCCAGAGCTAAGCTCAGCATGATCAACACCATGTCAAAAATCCGTGGCCAGGAGAAGGGGCCAGGATATCCTCAGGCAGAGGCACTACTTGCAGAGGCCATGCTCAAGTTTGGAAGGGAACTTGGAGATGATTGCAACTTTGGTAAGGAGTGCCATGCTTTTTCACAGTGTACTTACTCTGGTTAGCCCTGGGGGCTGTATTTCTGGTAAGAAACTCTGTAGGCAGTTAGTCAAGCTATTTTTTGTTTTAGATCTTACATATATGAAACAATTTTTTAAAAATTTTCACCTTTTTTTTAAAGGTGATTTGTCTTTTTTTGGTTAGTTTGTTTTTCTTTTCTATGATTGGATCCAGTGCTTACAACAGACTTCTAGAATTGAATATTTTCCTTTGGTTGACATACCCAGGTGCCTCTGTACTTTCTATTTGGTGTGTCTGGGAGGAACTGAGAATTGAGATAGAGGAAACAGTCACAGCACAAAGCAACATCTTGCCATTTGGGCTTTCTCTTAGATCTTAGCTCCTTTGTATATGTACCTAATCCCACTTCTCCAAGTGAGACAGGGTTTATTCCTTCACTACCCACATTTTCCAGCACTCAGCGATGACACTAAATACCTCTTGTCTTCCTTCACCCCCTTGTGATGTGGGACATGTCCTTCTTGACATGATGATTGTTCTTCCTGATTGAACCTGCTTTTCATTCCTAGTGAATGAGCTTCTTCTAAATACATTGGTCTGAAACTGGTCCTCTATCAACAAGAGGTGGTACTTCCAGCAGAGGGCAGAGAGCCTCACAAATTACTTTTTAAAAGTAAAGTAAAATGTTACATTCTTGATGATAAGGGTTATTCCCCATTGGCATGGGGCTTTGAGTCTGGTTCTCAAAATGAACATCCTAAGTGGAAAAGACATTACACATTCCTTCTGGTCTTCGTCATCTTTAGGATGTGTAATCCTGAATTTTCATCTGTGAATGCCCTACTTTTGCAAGTGTAGCTCATCTTTGTTCTTTGAGTTAGAAGAATTTACTTCTCTCCTTCCAGGTCCAGCACTTGGTGACGTAGGGGAGGCCATGCAGGAACTTTCAGAAGTGAAAGACTCTTTGGACATGGAAGTGAAGCAGAACTTCATTGACCCCCTTCAGAATCTTCATGACAAAGATTTAAGGGAAATTCAGGTATGTGCAACTAGTCCTGTAGAAGTTGTCCAGATGCTCATTTCCTTTAGAAAACATTTTTGAAGTTAATATTTATGTTGACAGAACTGGGCACATGAAATTTAAAACAACAGGGCAAGACAAGAGAAATTAGAAGTATAATACCTTTCTGCCTACTGTTGTGATGTGCCACTCTTGTGTATTACATGTGACTTCTTTATGTTCAATTTCCACATTCGTTTTTTCAAACATTTTTCCCTCTGGAAGCATAATGTACTCAACCTGAGAAAACATAATTTTATAAGTTGGAATGATTTGCCAGACTGATGTCACTCCCCAAATGTAGTTGGACTATATGTTAGTTTAAGTAAATATTCTTTCACTTTTAAATGTATTTTTTTAAATTTTTATAAAAAATATGATTGGGATTGATCAGGAGTAGCCAATAATCCTCTTTCTGAAACTTACAGAACCATTGAGCTATTTCTAATAAATTCAATGGGCTTTGTCTCTGACTGGATATATGATGTTTGCTCATTCAATCACTGAACCTAAAACTGAACAATTAATATTTGTTGAACCTGATGTAGCTTAAATTTTGTTGACTGTCAAGTGGACTTCAATAGCTTGAACTCGGGTTCTCTGGTTCTCCCTGTTCTAGTGTAAGTCTCCTTCAGCCCTACTACTCATTCAGGGTCACCCAGTAAATGGTGGACTGGCACTCTGCATCCAAACTGTAACTGATCCCATGCTCTACCCCACAGCTGGCTGAAAGTTCAGATGTTTTAAAATAACAGAGGAACAGATATCATTTAGTTTGGATCAGCCATGGACTGGGGGCAGGTTATGAAGTGGGAGGGAAGGATATTTTTCATCCTCCTTTTTTTCTCAGTTCTTTGTCACTCCAAGCTCTGTTTTCTTTTCTTTTCCTTCCACTGCAGACATATCCAGAAAAAAGGGAAAGTCCAGCATTTTCTTCCAGTCATTAGTAATAGAAGACTGCAGCTCTCAGGGTGGGGAAAGTACCTTTTGACTTTGGAAAGCAACTTGCCCACCTGGCCACTAACAGTGCTGGGCAGAGGCTGGGCAGCCTGACTGGGGTAGTACAAGGAAGAATTGAAGCTCATTGTGGAGCATTAGATGAAATCCTTCCGGGTGAGGCTTTCTGATTGAGTTGTATCACCTGTCAGGAGGAGGCTTAGGCTAAATCAGGACATCCCCAAAACCTGCCACAATCAACTGGAACACGGTTAAGATAGAGATTCCCAGGCCCAGCCCTGGATGTTTTGATTTAGGTGATTAGGAATTATTTATTTTATTGATGAACAATTTAGGTGATTCTAACAGACTGAATGATTACAAAATCAAGAATTCCATTCCTTTTCACATTATTTCAGGGAAAGTGTTTTTGCCCTGCCTTTTCCTGAGATACAGTTTCTCTTGAAGATGGAGACTTGTGGGCTGAGTATATCCTTTTAGTATGTGTAGGATATGCACACATATTCCCTTATCATTGTGAGGGAAAGGCAAAGTCCAGCTTGACTTTGGCCTGGCAAAGGCAGAAAATAAAGGACAATGTCATTTCCCACAATGTCTTTCTCATTCTTAATTAGTTTTGAAGATATTTCTCCACATTTGGAAATATTTGCCTCCTTAATGTGTATTTTTTTTTTTGTTTCTCTGGCAGTGTGCCATTTTGAAATGTAGCCTGTCTTATTTTGGAGGCTGATAGGCATGACGTATAAGTGAGCTGCAAGTGGACCTTTTCTGTAAGTCCTTTCATAGAATATTCATGCCCTTGACTTTTTCAGCATCATTTAAAGAAGTTGGAAGGTCGACGCCTGGACTTTGATTATAAGAAGAAATGACAAGGCAAGATTCCAGATGAAGAGCTCCGTCAAGCTCTGGAGAAATTTGATGAGTCTAAAGAAATTGCTGAGTCAAGCATGTTCAATCTTTTGGAGATGGATGTAAGTGACTCTTCTGTGGTTTTTAATTTAATCTTATCATTGAGGCTGTAGATTAATGTGTTAAAGAGTCTGATATTAAAAATGTTAAGATTGGATTATACTATGTGGTGAGAACACATAGATGCTTATTTCTTTTAAATAATTTTAAGTGATAAAGTATACAGAGAAGTAGTATTTTCCTGCACTGTTATAGTTTGATTTACCTAGATTTTTATTTCTGATGAGGAATCTTAAAACATTACTAGTAGTCAAAGAGAAAAAGAATGTTGGTAATGATTCATGAATAAGTCCAATATTTGAAAAAATACTTTGTTAATACAAAGTATATTGATTTGAGATTATGAAATACATTTAGAATTGAGCATCTAACATAGATTAAGACATTCTGCATTTTGAAGTAAAGTTGACATTGTCTTTGAAAAGGTAATTTTTATTGAGAATGATGATTGTAGTATAGGTATTACACTTGGGATATAGATGAGATGGTTTAAAAGCATACCCAGGGTGCTAAATTATTGTTTATTGCTATAGACATTCTGTTAAATTCTTTTAGCTTTGAAATTACAACGAAAGATCCTCCTTCCTCATTTCACTTATGCAATAAGACCTGTTATACCAGCTTTCCTGTCCTTGTTCATCTCCACCTCCTACCCTATAAGCTGCTCAGCAACTTTTGCCAAAATGTTCATAGATATTATGTATTTATTACTTAGGTTAGGGTCTCCAGAGAAATAAAACCAATAGGATATAGGTAAGAGGGAATTTATCAGGGAAATTGGCACATGAAATTATAGTCTCAGAAGTCCCACAATATGCCATCCAAAAGCTGGAGAACCAGGGAAGCCAGTAACATGGCTCAGTCAAGCCTGAAGTTGTGAGAACCAGTGGAGTTAATGTGTAATTCTCAGTCTGAGGGTAGAGTCCCAGAACCAGACAGAGGTGGAGAGCTAGTGGTGCAAGTCTTGGAAACCAAGTCTGAAGGCTGAAGAACTGGGAGCTCTGATGTCCAAGGGAAGGAACAGATGCCTAGTTTCAGGAGCTAGTAAATATTTTCCTTTCTTATGCAGTGTTACTCTGTTTGGACCCTTAGCCAAGTTGATGGTGCCTGTCCACATTGGATAAGGGCACATCTTCCTTACACATTCTTCTGATTCAAATGCTAATCTCTTCTGGAAATACCTTGACAAATATACCCAGAAATAGTGCTTTGCTTGCTATCTGGGTCTCCTTTAATCTAGTTGAGTTGACACTTAAAATTAACCATTACATCACTTAACTGCCTTCCTCCTGTGGCAGGGAAGGCATATTGAACAAATCTGGTCTTTTTCACCATCCGGAAGTGGTATAGGTTTGTGTTCATGTGAAATAACTTTTGTCCACCTAAATACTCAGGAGGAATAACATAGGAAACCTGAATCTCAGGCATCTTTCCCTATACCTCAAATTCAGGGTAACATCACCTCTGTTCACTAGGAGGCTACTGCTCATGTCAGAACACAACAGGAGATTCAAAATGAAGAATAACTAAGGGGCTGGGGATTTGGTTCAAGCTGTAGCGCGCTCGCCTGGCGTGCGTGCAGCCCGGGTTCGATCCTCAGCACCACATACAAACTAAGATGTTGTGTCTGCCGAAAACTAAAATAAATAAATATTAAAAAATTCTCTCTCCCTCCCTCCCTCCCTCCCCCCCTCTCTCTAAAAATATATTTTTTTAAAAAAAAGAATAGCTAAGGATGCTAAGAATATTAGAGCTAGAAAGAACTCAAGATGTCACATAATCAAACCCCTTTGCACTACAAATGAAGCTCTGAGAGGATCAAAGGTTTTCCATCAGACTATATTACCTCCATGGTGCCTATGTGAGCAGTCAATATTCACATCTTTATTACAACACTGATATTAACTTAGCATAAAAAGTATAGGGAACAAAGAGTCCTTTAGTCAGTGGATCTTTTTCCTTTAAGAAATCCATAAAGGAAGCCACATCATCATCAGAAGGTGGTAACTAGACATCAGACTGTTTAATAGAGTGATGTCATCTTCACGGGGTTTCTTACTTATGCTGCTCTTCCTGGTACTGATATATGTGGTTCTGAGAACAAGGATGCTTTCTTATCTGTAAGGAATTTGGAGCCTGCAGAACATCTGTCTTAGCCTGACCAGCCACACAGTCATCAGCATTGCCAGGCACAGTCATATGTGTGGGGCAGTAAGTAGTAGGAGCTTCAGGACAGTAACCTAGTAACTGAGGCATGATTTCCCCTCTATCTGAAGATTGAACAGGTGAGCCAGCTCTCTGCGCTTGTGCAAGCCCAGCTGGAGTACCACAAGCAGGCAGTGCAGATCCTGCAGCAGGTCACAGTCAGACTGGAGGAAAGGTGGGTAACACTTCCTTGCATTTCTCATTCACATTTCCTTGATATAAAATGATGTAAAGAAACCAAAATAATAGAATACATTTGGAGACAAAACTTTTGCCAAAATTTTTGTTGATCCTACATAGACATCTTGTGGATTAGTTGTCTGTGCTTCATTTTACTTTGTTCTTTTGGATCTAGGCTTGGGTTTATGATAGATTGGATTCTATACTGACTGTCACAGATGGACACCTGGATACTGTTGATGATGATGGATGCAGTTTGTGAGCAGATGTTCAGCAAGAGACTTAATGCATATAATTATTCTAAAAACATCCTTGTAGTCTAAGTAACAGTTGATCAAACTGAGGTTTAGGGAGCCCATGGCCACACTCAGTGGTGGATCTGGGGCTCACTGGCAAGTACAACCTATTTGAATACCTGCATCTTTTCATATCAGGTTTCTTTGAATGATAATAAAGTCCTAACAGAATAATAAAGTCCTCTCTCACTAACAGAGAAAGCCATTTTCATATACCTGTTCTACTTCCATAGATACACTTCAAAGAGACGTATAGTAGTTCTCTGTGCAAATGGGCTTTCTGGATTTGGGGACACAGCCTACAGAGCTACATGCAGTGACTCTACACTATCCTACAGATGCTGCTTATCTGACTTACATTGGGATTATAGTCAATAAACCCAAAGTATAAAAAGCATTTAATATACCTAAGTTATGGAACAACATAGCTTAATGCACAGTGCACTTTAGAATAGGGATTGTTTATATTTGTGATTATATAGCTCACTGGGATTTGTGGCTCCCCTCCCCCGACTCCTGCCCTCAGCATTGTGAGAAAATATTGTATTGCATGTTGCTAACCCAGAAAAGATCAAAATTTGAAGTGTGGTTTCTATTCCATCTGCATCCTTTTGGCACCTTCAAAAATCAAAAAATTATTGAGTCAAACCATTGTAGGCTGGCAACTATATACATGTGTTATTTTACTTAGCCAGATGAAGCAGGATAATCTTGCTTAAAAAAAAAAAATATATATATATATATATATATATATATATATATATTTATATACCTTAAAAGATCATCCAGCAGCCTTTACTCTCAGATTATGGCCAGATTAGACTCACATAGCTGAACAGATAGATGCCTTAGTGCACAGTAAATACACCATTGGTATTGTGCTGCACTGTTGGAAATGTCACTTGTTTGCATCTGGCTAGGCTCTTCCTCTCCTCAGTATCTTCTTCGGTGCTTTGATCATGCAGCTTCCTTTGGTACACTGTGCCTTGTGGGAATGTATGTATCGCTGAAGCCTCTAGAAAGAGTTAAAACTATACATGTCAGACTAGTAAAGAAGTATGTGCCTTTGTGATACCTGTTGAACATAAAGGGACCAGTTTCCTTTCTTTCCTCTGAAATATGTTGAAAGTCAGTATCATTCTACAGTGACCATACCCTTATCCCCTTCCATGCTTGCATATCTCTGGTGTTCTTTGCTTATCGAGTATCTAAAGCTGTGGAAAATACTTAGTGGTATGCAGAATGTGTTATCAGCCATACCTTTCCATTTTTCTCCTGCTTTCCCTTATTTTCCCTTTCCCCCACTATCTTAGACTGCTCACTCCTCTCAGTATTTCCTTCTTCCTTCTCTTTAAACCTGCTCTTGTTCTAGAGTAGCTTTCTTCCACAGTGTTCTTTTGGAAATAACTCGTAGGGATCTTTTGCATCTTTCCTGAAACTTCTCTACCTTTCCCAGGTGAGGAGGACTGCTCCCTACCCCCAGTCTCACCCCAAATTCCACAGCACTTTGTAGATCTCTCCTTGACAGCACTATTATAATTTGATAATCTGTTGTGCTGTTCCCTACAGAACATAAATTGCTTGAGGGCAAGAATTGTATCCTAATCACCTCTCTGTTCCTGGCACTTCACACAGTGCATAGTGGAATAAATCACTGAATAAAGAAGGGAGGAAGTGAGGAACTGATAGATGAATAAAGACAGTGAGGATAACACTGAAGGAGGACATCACCAAGAGCACAGGTGCACACACAGAAGGAAACTACGGCTCCTTTGATTTTCCACATTCTGTCATAGTAGACTGGCAAGTGGCCCAACATCTCCTTGATTTTGTTGCTTTCTGTTTTTGCTCCTGAATCAACCCAGCCTTTTTTTTTTTCCTCTCCTCTCTCTCTTCTGTGCAGAATAAGACAAGCTTCATCTCAGCCTAGAAGAGAATATCAGCCTAAACCTTGAATGAGCCTGGAGTTTTCAACTGGAGACAGCACGCAGCCCAATGGAGGCCTCTCCCACACGGGCACTCCTAAGCCTGCAGGTAAGGAGCACACATCACTGACCTCACTACCTAGGCTTTGGACACATGGCTAATATTTTTCCAGGATTTCAATCTGCATGAGAAATGTACGGTAACACAAGTCTCATGGAGTGGCTTGCTGGGTAGAAACTGTTAAAGGAATCTTTTTTCATTTTCTTTTCCTCCACCACTTTTCTGCAAAACTTCCTTTGCATGACCCTTTTCTCTTACTCAGCAGTACACACAGACTTCCTAGGAGACATATTTGATTGTGGGCCTCGTTTTGTGGTGGTCAAGTACCACAGGAAGGTGCTAGGCATGTCTTCTTTTTTCCCTGCCTTTTCCCTCCTGTGCATC
The DNA here is from genome assembly GCF_052094955.1 of Ictidomys tridecemlineatus. Lineage (NCBI taxonomy): Eukaryota > Metazoa > Chordata > Mammalia > Rodentia > Sciuridae > Ictidomys > Ictidomys tridecemlineatus. The sequence continues at coordinate 398,489 of NW_027520967.1, forward strand.
CAACACATGAAAATGAAGCCCCTGGGCAGTGTGCACCCACATATACCCTACATCACCCAGCGACAGCAGCTCCAGGAACGTGTGGAGCTGGATTTCTTGAGTCACAGGAACATATGGTTCAATATATTTGCAGATGGATGTATTTTGAACCTCAGCACCTGCTAGGTTTTTTTTTTCTACTCCCACCCTCTACCAGTTCGTGGTGGGGTGGTAACTGAGGTTGGTCTTACGAAAGCTAAGTTTTGTTTTCTCCAAGTAATATTGATGCACACCCAGTAACACATTCTCTCAGTTATCACGATAACTCTCCACCCCCTATCCATAGGACAGACAAAGCCTGTGCTTGAAGCATTGCTAACTCCATGACACGGCTTGGTTAAAACATGGGAACTGTCTTTTACTAGATACAGAATTTTTGATATATGCAGCTTTATCCTATTTTCTATGAATCTTCATTGCTTGATGTTCTTTAGGAGAAAACTTTGGATAGATGTTCTTAGGGAGCTGAAAAGGAAAGGAGACAGAAACCCGCAGATGAATCTCAGCTCTGTCCTTGCTTTCACCTCTGCAACTCTGAGCTGAGTTCCCTGTGTCAACAGCAGTGGCTTCTGGCTACCAGGACTATTCATATAAATTATCTGTAACAGTGCTTCTATCCCGAAACCAGTAGTATATTTTGCTTTTCATTTGAATTTGGGGCTTTCTCTAAATAAAATATTAATTACCTTGTTTCTCTGCCAAGACAGCTAGTTTGTATGGGAGCTATATGTACTTGGGTCCATATTCATAAGTATATGTGGGCTATATTAAAATATTTGGTCATTTCGTGTATACACACACACACATACAGACATATACACACTGTGTGTGTGGTGCCAGGGCATTGTGCATGTGAAGCAAGCACTCTGCCAACTGACCTATATCCCCAGCCCCAGAGAGATATATTTTAAGATATGATTCCAACCCTTATTATTTTACTTAAAGTGAAATACATTATTTTTATCTACCATCATAGCTCTGAGCTTCAACATTTTACCAAGAATGAATTATATTTCTTTTAACATCATCTCATTTAGTAGACATAATCATATGAAGTAAATTCTATTGTTAATTACAATTTGGAAAAAAATGAAACCAAGGGTGACCTTGTGCAAGGTCACACAGAGTAAGAACTTGAACCCAGTGTATTTTATTATTGTGCTTTCATTACATTACAGCAGTTTTCCAGAGGTGAGGTTTTTTTTTTTTTTTTTTTTTTTTTTGACGAATGATAACTGTTATTCTGAGGATGCAAAGCATTGTACATGGAGTTAATTGTCCTATTTTGAATGTGCAGGGATTTTAAAGTGCTAATATAACAGGATTCTGGCCATGCTGTGTTACTAACCTAGATCTCATTATAAGCTCCCCAAGTCATAGGGTCTCCCATCTCTGGGTATTGTCGAGAAGGCAAACCTTAATGAATGCTGCTGTATGTATCACAAGAATAGATGTGGCCATTTTTTCATATTGAGAATAGAAACAGGAATATCCAACAACTTCCAAAGATTGAAGTAAGCGTCTGAAAACTGTTAGGGTCAAGATGGCCCTAGAGCGATGCTGGAGTCTAGTAGCAAGAGGGAGCATTGGCAGGGAGAGGTATATGGGAAGGAAGAAGGGGAACAAGAAGCCAGTTGGATGTAGCAGGCAGTAGATACTGCAAGTTAAATATCCTTTGTGTTCTTCTCTCCTGTTCCTACTCCCAGGTGTCCCAATGGATCAGCCCTGCTGCCGAGCTCTGTATGACTTTGAACCTGAAAATGAAGGGGAATTGGGTTTTAAAGAGGGTGACATCATCACACTCACCAACCAAATTGATGAGAAATGGTATGAGGGGATGCTTCATGGCCAGTCAGGCTTCTTCCCCATCAATTATGTAGAAATTCTGGTTTCCCTGCCCCATTAGAAAGTTATGCTGGCTGGCTCACCTTTTCTTGACCCAGATAGTTAAGTTTAACCACTGCTTTGATAATGCTGCTTTACAACACATCTTGAGTGCAGGCTGCAGTGGACCAAGTCATCATGCCCCACAAGTATTTTGGGTTGACTTGTGTGCTCCCACAGGAGCCTTGGTGACGGATGGTATCTTCCAAGCCTAGTGGGCATGGCATGTGCTTTTAAACACCATCTGAGACTAGCAGGTAGTCACAGAACTACTGTTTACCCAGTTCTCAGGAGGCTGTGGTTTCTTAGAATATGACTATGAGCCACATCACAAAAAAAAACATCCTATTGAAGATATTGTCTATCACCTAGGGGCCATTCAGGCCTCAACTTCTTCATTCAAAGAGGAGAAAGTTCTTTCTTTTTCACTTTGTCCCTTCCTAAATATGTGAGGCATGGAATTGTCAAAAAAGCCTCCCTCACCAGCAAATTGTCTTCTGGTCTGAATGAATAAGTTTCCTGATGCCAGCAGTAGAAAAGTATTAATGGTGGGCTCAGAGCATTCCTCTGGAAACAGTCACCTTTTTCTCCCCATTGATGCCTATTTCTGAGATACAGCCTGTTTTCTTTACTCCCTGTTATTAAATCCAGTGGGCCAGGGGAGAGAAATACTCATTTATTTTGAAGTGAGACAGCAATCGGCATATTGTAGAAAGGGCTGAAAAGATGAAGTTCTCTATTATGAGGAATTGGGAAAAGGTCTGGTTTTCAAGCTCAAATTTCTTGCTGTACAGAAGCCATGTACATAGTTAGACCATATCTGGAGGGTACAGGGAAGGGGGAACAGTTATCTTCCCTTCAGTTTTATTCATGAAATATATGTTTCATCACATAAATTCATTAGGCACAGAGATACAAGGAGAAAAATACTAGTAACCATTTACCACAACTTCATAGACCAAGAAACAGTAAATGTCTTTCCTTTCCACTTTTACCTTGTGTTCCTTGAACATCATTTGTGTGAATTTGCCCTCAATGAGGACCAAATAAAATGATTTTTGTGCTTAGCGGTTTAAGGTTTGTGACTGCATATGCAAAACCTCTCCCAATTCAGTCATCACATCTACATCTGTCCCTTCTATCCCATCTCCATCTGGTGTGTACAGTGCTGTGTGTAAACTTACCAGTGTTGTTTTTTTCCCCCTATATCAGTCATGAAAGTCCTGTTAGGTATCCAGAGTTCTATTTATCTAGCTGTACAGACTATTTCAGAGATTTAATGTGTTGCTTCCGATGTGCCACCTGCAGTAGTGGATCATGTGGAGTGAAAGGCAAATCTTACTTACTGCTTAACGTATAAACTCTCACCCGGGAAGCATTGCTGTTTCCAATAAATATTGCTGAAAACAAACACAGAGGCTCTGCTTTTTCATTTTGTGTCCATTTTGAGGGTCTGACGGTGGGTAGAAGAGGACTCACTTCAGTCTCCTTTATCTCCTGTTGCACCCAGACCTGACTCCAGCCACCTTTCTATCTCACTGTAAGTAGGAAGGTTCCGGCAGCAAGAAGCCAGCTGGACATTGGTAACTTCCATTAACTCCAGGAAGGAGAAGAACTTGAGAGATGAGACAAGTGAAGAGGGGAGGTCTCAAGATCCCATAAGATGCACCAGTGGCAACAGCAAGATAATAATACAACAAAGGGCAAATGAAATATATCACATCAACCAGTCTTTTTATTTCCTCTCATACATGAAGAGAAACAAATATATATTGAAAAACAATTGGGTCAAAGTCCAGCATTATAAAATAAATTAAATTAAATTAAAAAATCCAGCATTCTTTTTCTCTTGTTGTGTTGTGTGTAGCAGCACTGGGCAGGTGGCAACAGGGAAAGTTGCACACAGAATAGGTATTTCCAAAGCTTCCAAGAAAATAAACATGCTCTTTGTATATTAGGCACCCTTTAAATTATTTTATGCTCAGACTAGTAATCCAGATTTTCGAAACTAATATGAAGAGTTTTAAAAACTTACATATGTGAACTAACCTAACAAAAACAATGTTTTCGGAAGCTACATGAGTTCTAGATTATTAAAGATTAATTCAGTTTTAAAAAACTACTAATGACATTGTTGTGAATGTAGAAATCCAGAAGGATCTCAAGATAAAATGTTAATAAATGATTTTTATAGGATTCCTCTGTATAAGATGAAAATTTCAATTAAAAAAATTTACAGAAGCATCAAAAGGTCAAACCTATAGATAGAAATCTAGCAAGATCTCTGCATATGAAATTATGGAATATGTTTTAGGAAAAATAGTGAAGAGGTATTCTGTGTTTCTGGATTGGAAAAGTCGGTTCAGTAAAGGTAAGATATTTCTCCAAATTTACCTGTTGAAATATTCAATGTGGTCTCTACCAAAATCTAAGAATGTTTGTTTCTTTGTATTCAGCTTCAAGCCTTATAAAATTTACATGTAAAAGCAAAGGGATATTTTTTCTTGAAGGACAAACTTGGAGGACTTACCCTATATAAACCTAAAACATCATAAAGTTTTAGTAATTAAGGTAGTATACTGTTAATGCAACAGTAGAAGCATAGTCTATACAGAATAGTGAATCCAGAAAGAGACATTCAATCATATTTGAACCAATAAAGCATTCCATTATCTTTAATGTGATATAGTCATATCAGCTGTATCTGTCTAATGTTATTTTTGTGACCTAAAGGATAACGAACATCAAAACCTGACGAAATAGAGTAATATCATTATGAGTCAATATGAATTGAAATAAAAGTGCCCTGACCATAGATTCCAGGATTCAAAAAACCTTTTTTTTCAGGGAGTCTTCTGGAGATTATTACTAATACACTTAGCAGATTCATAACTGTTTGAATTTCTTATTTTTATTTAACTATGTAGTAAATAGTTTGTAATGAAATCATAAATATAGAAAAGAATAGACAACTCTGTGGACTATCAGTGGAAGTTAAACTTCTCCAAAATTCTTGCCCTTCAAAGTAATCACAGAACAAACTTTCAGAAATGGAAGTGGAACTGAATTAAACTGAACCTAAAATGGTAAACAAGTTCAGTGGGACGATTGTTTCTCTATTTTTCAAATAGGTTTAATAGGTCTTAAAGAGAAAACTCTGGAAACATAGTCCTCCCTCCCACACTCAATTTATCTTCTTTGTAAATAAGTACACAATAAGAATATGACCAGAAATGGAAACTTCTGTGGGACTATGTATATGTGGTATATAACCTGGACCATCACTGCATATATTGCTTAGGAAATAGGTGTTTTCTCAGGCTGTTACTTCCAGGATAGCATCTAACATACTGGATGAAACCATGTGGACACATTTTAAAACCCATTGTTTCACCAGCCAGGTTAACAACTGCTTAACATGCCCACTGCCCTTCATCTTCTGTGGATGGAGTGGAAGGACAGACTTTAAGATGAAGAAAGAGGCGTGACACCTGCGCTAAGAACTCTGGGTGGTGGCTGGGAGAGAAGACATGCAATACAACAAGGCCAATACCAGCTTTTTCTGGGCGCCACTGTTGAGACCTGTTCTGACTCCAGGTTAAAGGAGCTGTCAAATTGACCAGCAAAGCTGTTTTTAAGGGCTCATTGAGTGCTAGCTACTTAAAGTTCAGGCCCTTGAATGTCACTCAGTGCAAATGAGTAGATGATGGTGGCCTTTCACTTAGAGAAGGCTACAATGCTTGACAAGTGAAATTTTCCACATTAAAAGCAAAAGCAAAGAGCTTCTCAAAACCATTTGCTTAGAACAGAAGGTGGATTCGCTGGAGTTTGGAAAACGTGAGAATCTATTTTTAAAAAGCTCTACCAGTGATTCTAATGTATATTTCTTATCCAAGCATCTGCCTTCATCAGAACTCAGGTAGATAAGAGATTAGGAAGGGACCTAGAGTACCTCAACCTTCCTAAAAGTCGCACCTGGGGTTAATTGTACAAACTGAATTTCAAGGTTTTTGTTCCAGATGCTCTGAATCAGAGTTGCCCACAGAGGGGCCTAGGAAATTATATTTACCATCAGAAAGGTTTAGGAAAAATCTGCAGTGCTGATGTGAATCAGTATTCTAAATAAGCAGAATCATGGGTCTTGTTAAAGCAGATGTCTGAGCCCCACCTCCAGAAACCAGTCCTAAGTCTGGAGCCAGAACCTGAGAATTCACATTTCTACCAAGCTCCATAGTGTTATTGCCCATCTCTGGACAACACTTGGAGTATCACTGTTCTACTAGATCAGCTTCTTGTTTCCTGGTTTTTAATCCCTGCCTGTGGTGTTGAACATGATAAGGAAACATTGACACACTATTCACTATTATTATTTTCCCCAAATAATTGTTCATTGTGCTCTCACACACAATAGAATTTTCTATGTAGAATGACGAGTGGGGAAAATCCAGGCATATTCTGCAGACCTGAGAGGTGGCACTTCAGGCATGCTTTGGTGGCTGCTTCAAAATGCTCTGGAGAGTCCCAGTCTACTTCCCAAATGACTCAGATTCCCACAAGTTTGGGAAGTACTCCTCTAGATACAAATGTTCTAAATAAGCAGGACACTGCTCACTGACTTTTTCTTGTTAATTTTTTGCTTTAAGGTATTCATGTTTATTGATTCAATAATATTTAATATATGCTTTTCTACCCTTACTCAAGAGTGATTTTGCAAATTCAGGAACTCCAGTGATTTTTCTTTTATTTTTTTTTAAATTGAGGACAAAAGGCATCCTGATCTGAGTCTGTGCTGACTTGGAGTCTCTATCTTTTCTCTTCCCTGCCATTCCTTGATGCCTCACTGCTAACTTCCTGTATCCTGAGGGGTCAGGAGAAAGGGTTGTCTATGGTAGTCTCAAAAGCCCCACATGGGGCCACTGCCAGAGTTCTTGCTTTTCTTGTTTAGATCAGTGGGTCACATGCTTCAGTGCATATCAGAATCACGAAGGACGCATGTTAAAATGCAGATTCTTGGGTCCTGAGCACACCAGGAGTAAGGCCAGGGTTCTCATGTTTTACAGCTCCTGTCCCACCCTATGGTTTGTTTGCAGGTCCTGACAAAGCCACACTCTGAGAAACCATGGTTCATTCTTGGGAATATTGATTTGTGAGTATGTTGGAGGAGGATCAATTAATAGACATGGGCTGGCAATTGAGGAGAAAGAAGGAAGCAGCTTCCTCTCACCTTGTAGTGCAAGTGATTTCCATGACAAGACAGTGAAAAGCACTGCAGAATGCACAAGTCAGCTCCGGATGCTGACAGCAACATAGCCTCTTCTCTTGGTTTTTCTGTTTAAGAACATCAAGGACTGTCAAGGTGGCACAGGCCTATAATCCCAGCGGCTTGGGAGGCTGAGGCAGGAGGATCATGAATTCAAAGCCAGCCTCAGCAAAGGCAAGGCACTAAGTAACTCAGTGAGACCCTGCCAATAAAATTAAAATAGGGCTGGGGATGTGGCTCAGTTCATATTAGGGATATCCCTAATACCGCCCCCACCCCCCAAAAAATCAAGGATTTGAAATTGTTGCGTAGGAAATAGCAATTGGGCGGAGGAAGATAGTTCATGAGTCTGCGGAAACCTGGATTGACTGACATAATGTATCCAAACACCAACATTTTAGTGTCATCTGATGATTATATATTTTATATCCTCCCCGCCTTTCTCTTATTTTTCCTGTAAGTAGTTTCATGGAGCCTAGATTGCCCTCTGCTGGCAAAAAAAAAAAAAAAAAAAAAAAGTAAAAACTGACAAATTCCCCTGGTGGTTTTAAAATCCTCAAATGTAGGCAGTACTTAAGATCTCCCTTTTCCCTGTCATATGCTGCTGAAGCCCTTGATCCTTTAACAAGCCAATTTTATCAGGTCTGCCAATAAATCTTTCCCAGTTCAGCCTTGTATTCCTAACTCCCATCCCCAGTTCACTCTCCAGAAATCCACTCCCACATGTATAACTCGTACCTATTGGTGTGCATTAGTCTCTTCTTTCTTCATGGTGTGGATTATTTCTTGCAGGGAAGACACTGCATCTCTCTGCTGTGGGTGACTAATCTGTGACAATATTGGCCCAGAGGCAGAGAGAGGCAGCAAGGGCTGAGATTTTAAAACAGCAGCCTGAGGGTGGAGGAGGATGGAACCTGAGGGGCTTCAAGCAAGGGGAGGGCTGGTCTTCCCTAGAGAAGTAGAGGGAGAATTTGTCAGGTGGGATAATTCAGAAAAACCCAAGTTCAAGATTCTGGGCCTCATGCACTTAGCCAGTTCCATTGCTGTTTTCTGGGTTCCACGTTCCCTGACTTCAATGTAAGATACTATTAAAATTGCATATTCCATTTTCTTTACAGTTTTATCTCAACAGATTCTGATTTAGATTTCTATTAGAGTCTGCTCTGCTGCAGAAGGTAGAGACCTCCCAAAGGCTTCCTTAGAGATTCTCTGGCTTTTATAGCTCATGGTTGGCTGACCTGTAGCCATCTTTTTTTTTTCAGGATATTCAAAGCAATTACCAAAATAGTGCTACAGTCTTTATAATTACAGTTGCCCTATACCCTTCAAGTCCCATGTGTAACTTCACCTTCCCTCTGTACCTAATCCTAACCCCCAAAGGAAAATGTTGATAATTGTGATTATTTGTCCATCAATGACCACTACAAATGGTGTCCTTAATGCCACCTGATTGGTGGGTAATCATCTCCAAAATTCCATTCTGAGTACATGCATTCTGGGACCATTTCTGGTACTGCCTTTCTCAGGTTGGTCCCCCAAGCTGTTCTAGAGGTGTCATGTTTTGGCAACTAGTACTAGATCCCACTGGAAAATGCTGAGGAGGAATATTTGCTTGGGGAGTGAAATGGGAAACAATTGTCTTTTGGCTCCTATCCCTGACACTTCTGGGTATCTCATGGCTGAATACAAGAGTAGGTTTCCAAGAATCAAGTAGGCAGCCCTAATATAGAGCAAGGCACTAGCTGAATCTGTACAAATCAGTGAAACTTGCATGCAAGTGTATGCTGCAGCTTGGCAGGAGTAAGAAGTAGGGCCAAGAGGATTTTGAAGTGATGCACAATATATACCCTACCTCCTACCGCAGGCAGCTCATCCTCAATCCAATTCTACCCTTCTCCACAGATTTTGCAACTCTTGTTATATCAAGGATATTTATCTGTCACATCAAGGGAAGCTGCTTACCTAGAGGAAGTATATTCTTGCTGGCACCTTGTGAGCCCCTGAGACAGCTCACTAAGCATTACCCCTGCAGAACTTCTTCCTATGACATTTTTGCACCTGCTTGGCTACTTTGGACCATCCCTAGATGCCTTTTGAGCCTGAGGATTATATCTCTTTTCTAGCTGTGCTCAAAATGGCATTGCCCCCACCAATTTTATTTCCATTCATCTTGTTGTCCTGGAAGAGGACTAGAAAATTTCTGTTTCACTGCTGTCTTTATACCAGAATTCCTATTCTAATTCTTTAAATCACAAGGAGATGGAAATGTCAGGTCCATGAATGGGGGATGAATCCTAAGCCTCACTCTCATCTGGGTTACTCTCTATCCAGGGCCAGATGCTGTCCCATAGCTAAGTTTGCTGATTTTAACCCCCTGCTGAAGAGAGGATGTTTCAGTCGTCTTCATGGTCCTGACCCAAGCTGGCATGATTCTCTTGGTGGGCTGTGGATAGAAAAGGCTTCTGTCTGCACACACAGCTGAACTTCTGCATTGGCCACTGGTAAGTATTCTCTGGGAGAGAGATACCTGTCTGGACACATTATTTTTCTTCAAAGTAGAAATCATAAGCCTGGGGTGGCATCTAATTTCAACTCTCTTTCTTCATTTGTGGCAGATATTTCCTTGTCCTAAGAAAGTCGCAAATGCCCCTGTATCTTGCCTAAAAATATATAGGGCATAGTTCATTTGCTTCACAGAGGTGGCAGGGGAGGGGATTTTCTTGAGCATTTCCATAGATGCTTGACATATACTGTCTCGTGTAATTTATGCAACAAACCCAAGAGAAAGGTGTCAATTTTACATATGAAGAAACCGTGGCTGAGCATTATAGCACCAATTTTTTCTGACTCCAAAGTTCAGGCTTTTCTTGTACAACAGCAGTTATCTAGTAACTCATATTTTGTAGATGAGGAACACAAGTCCTCAAATTCAAAACACAGAACCTCTCACTCCTATTCAAGAGCTCTGTTATACTGAGTAAATGAGACTCTCTGAGCCCCAGATTCCTTCATCGTAAAAGAAGGGATATAATAGCACCTTCCTAATGGTTATGGTCATTTGTTGAGGATTCAGTAATTTCATACATGTGAAGTATTTAAAATACTGGAATACACAGTATAGGCATGCCATGTGGTTTAGTGAAACAAAGCCCAAACAAGGCTCACAGATTCTGGGGCTAGAATCAGTTCTTCTAATCTCCACTCTAAAGTCCTCCTTTATGATACATATCTAAAATGGTAATTTAATCTATGGGAAAATGAATTTCACTTTCCAAAATACTCTTTTCAGCCAACATGATATTAAACAGTGACAATTCATGGTTTTGATTATTTGTAGACTGCAACCAGTATAGACTTATTAAAATTCATTCCCTTGGGCTGGGGCTGGGGCTCAGCAGTAGAATGCTTGCCTTGCATGTGCGAGACCCTGGGTTCGATCCTTAGCACCACATAAAAATAAATAAGTGAAATAAAGATATTGTGTCCAATTACAACTAAAAATAAATATTAAAAAAATTCATTCCCTTATTCTTTAGGCAAGGGAAGCAGGAACTCATAAGATTCGAGCCAATCAGACTTTAAAGATGGGAGGTATCAAACTGGAGAGACCAAATAAATGGATGTTGATCAATCAGGAAAAGTCATGCCTTGTGAATCTTTGGGCTGAATATAGCTCATACCTCTCCTATTCATTACAACAGTGAAGATCTTGATTGCAAGTGACAATTACCAACATACACTAAAACAAAACTGAACAAAAAAGGAATGAGTTGGTAAATGCAATCGGTAGACTTTAGGGTAGAATTCACTTTTGGACAAGACTAGAAGTAGCTGGGTGTGGTGGGTACACACCTATAATCCCAGCTCCTAGTGAGGCTGAGGCAAGAGGATTGCAAGTTTAAGGCTAGACTAGGCAAATTAGCAAGATTTTTGTATCAAAATAAAAAATCAGGACTGGAAATGTAGCTCTGTGGTAGAGCGCTCCTGGGTTCAAAGCCCAGTGTCACAAACAAACAAACAAAAGCAATTCTAGGAACTAAGAAATGCCATTGGCGCTTATTGTTCTCTTAAAAAAAAATGCCAGGGGGCTACGGGGATTGAACCCAGGGGTGCTTAAACACTGAATCATATCCCCAGCCCTTTTTAATATTTTATTTAGAGACAGGGTCTCACTGAGTTGCTTAGGGCCTCGATAAATTGCTGAGGCTCGTTTTGAACTGGAAATCCTCCTGCCTTAGCCTCCCAAGCTGCTGGGATTTCAGATGTGTGCTGCTGCACCTGGAATTTAATTTTTAGGATTTTTTTTTTTAATTTCTCATCTGTGCATGTTTCCACTCTTTTTTAATGTGTTGGCTTAATTCTCATCTGCTGTAGACATCTTTTGCATGTCACGAGAAAGATAATTGCTGACAGGTACAAATCTTCATCCTTATAGGAAGAGAGTCCCTTTTTCTTCCAAATAGAAACATCTCATGGGAGAACTCTGATTGGCCCCACTTGGGTCTGTGTTCATCATTGGGCCAGTTTTCTGGTTCAATCTCTCTTGTTAGGTGGATGTGGCCCTATGGTAGTCCCGTAATTGTCATTGCTCTCCCTTGTGGAATAGGAGGTTTATGGTTTGGGGATGGAGAAGCAGCAGCTCCCAAAGTGAAAGCAAGAAGCCATACAAGCAAAAATCAACTAGTGTCCACCCTGCCACCTCAATCTCAAACATTCTCAATTATTCCCTTCCTCTTTCCCCTCCAGTCTAGGTCCCAACCAATTTCTGGCTCTTGGTTTTTTTGCCATTTGTAATTTCATTTACTTTTAAGTTTAATATTTACATTTGATGCCCTGATGCTTGTCTCCTGGCTGTACCTGTGGGATTATGGTTCAGATGTGCTCCATTACTCTCCCTGCACTGGCCAACAATTACAGACCCAGCTTCTAGCACTAGTTTTACCTTCCCAGCCCCTTGAGCTTCCCAGAACCAGACCTCTTGGTGATATCCGAGTTGCAGCATCTTAGGGCTCATGTGGCTGATAGTAAGCAGTTTATACAGAGCACTAAAGGGAATGGGGGAGGGTTGGTATCTCAATGTTACGGAAGGATGAGAAATATTAGGGTAGGAGATAGGACTGGAGACTATCAATGTATCGGAGTGGAGCATTGCTTCAGTTCAGATCCTGGGAAAAAGGGAACTCTGAGGGATTACTCCAGGGTCAATGAAAAACATGGATGTCCTACTTTCTTTTATTTGTGGGAGGGTTGATAGTCTCTTAAGACTCAATCTGTTCTCACTCCATATAGTTTTCTTGCCATTTGATAAAGGCATGAAATCATTCACTGCAGAGCACCCCACAGTTTTTAGTTTTCTTTTGCATCCCCGTGGTGGTGGTATGCATGTTCCTGACATCCTCTTTGTTTCTAGTAATTAGGAAGTTAGATCTAGAGAAGGACCTTGAGTTTTTTGCAAGACAGGACAGGCCCTTAGTGAATTCTTTCATTGAGTGACATTTAATCTTTGATAATTTATTTTTCTGTGATTTTGGCAGTCTCTTTGGACACATTACTTCATCAGGAATTGCAAAGTAATATCCTAACTTATTTATTTTTCATTTATTTACTAGAATACTTCTATAAAAAGAAACTTCCTTTTATCTACTACTTGTTTCTCAGTGGTACAGACTATATCAAAAAGTAGCATAAAATCTGGAATTTTTTCCTTCTGTTTTCCTGTTTTGAAAACAGAGTTCATTCACTAGCATCTCTAACAGTGACCAGTAAGTACCATTGTGAACTCATGGATCTAGCATATTTGATATGCTTCAGTTATTCTTACTGATACTCAAATTGCTACTGTTTGGGCCAATGTGAAGTGTGACTCCATTTGAGTTGAATTCTGAGGTTTTTCCATACAACCCTAGGTTTCCCACCTATATCTTCCTTGCTTTCTGGTGAGGTGAAAGGTGACACATCTGGTAGATTTATTGCCCTGGAACTACAATTGAATATTTATTCAAGGAATCCTGTTTCCTTTGAGCAGGAGATAGAGTCTTAAGACCTCAGACTAGGTGCCAGAGGGTCATTTTGTTTTCTGCATTAATGAGAATGCCATATTATTCAATTATAATTTATATAAGCAATATATAAGCTCTGACTGTTGCCAATTCCATGACAAGGCTTTATAGATTTTAGAAAATTTTCAAGTTATGTTTGACAGTATGTTTATGTTTAAATGGTTTTGTGCAATCCGCACCTCCTCCCCCATTATCCTTGGGGGCTTCTCAAAGATATCAGCTGTTATCCTCCCAAGGAGCTGAACTTGAGGCCTGATGAGAGGCCTGTGGGACTGCTGACCACGTGAGATATGCTTAATGAACAGAGAAATCAAGCTGTGCTTTCAAATATAAGTCTAAAATTGAAGTCACTAGGCCAGATGCTTTGAATTTCAGGCACTGATTTGTGTGAGCAAGCTGCTTCTCACATGGGCAGTCCTGTGTAATAGGCCTCAGGAGGACTGGCGGCAAGGATTTATTTATTTAATGATGGTTCAACATTCATTCAAGCAATGTGGGATGCCAGCTGGTGGGGAAATGCTCGCAGAGGCTGGAAAGGCCAGATCATCCGATCCGAGTGTTGTTTGTATAGCTGAGCTGTGCAAAAAGCTAAAATTTAACCTCATTGTGCTTAATCTGATTTCAGATGGTCATTAATCATAAGGTTCAGCTTTTCTGATGGCCTGATGCAATTATTTCCACCTTGGGGGCATTCCTACAGGAGAGCGGGAATGCACCTTTCCATCTACCAAGCTCCCCTTTCCCTGCATATTGCTGGAGACTGTTGTGTAAAAAGCAAGACTCCTCTTTGTACATCAGTTACCACCAATATCTCCCCTTTTCTCTTATAAATATTGCATTTTATGATGCAGCTTAACTAATGGGTTCTGGAATCTTTATTCAGAGGAGTTCTAGGCTTTATAGGCAGCACTACTTTGGTCCTTATCCAAATATCTAAAGAGGATTGTTGCCTTTACTTTTCAAAATAAAGTTGCTTTCTTCTTCTGAACTGAAAATGTGTAGTTCAGTCTTCAGAAGGAACATCTGATTCACAGAGCTAGCTGATTTTTAGGTAAGAATGACAAATTACCTTTTTAGGTTTGGGACTATCAGACTAAGGGTAGGGAGTGATTAAATCCTAATCTGTTAGTGAGACCCTGAGATATTATGACATTGTATCATTTGCCAGCCAATATTAAAGCAATACAACTCCTAAGCTGTACCCTTGCCATGTTTTGAAGTCTCTCTAGATCATGACATGAATATTCCTATGATACTTGTATTAGGGAGGCTGGCTGCATGCTTTCCCCCCCCCCTCTGGAGAATCACACAACTTTCACTTTCATCTCATCTACTCCTTTCATTTTCTCCCCCTTTATGAGGAGAGGCAGCTTATTTAGGTAAAAACAACAACAACAACAGCAACAACAAAAACCAACACAATGAAGGTACCATATGTAGGAGCAGAATGATTTTCTGAGTACTAGGAGGAGACTGGAGGTGGACAAGACATGGGAATTCCAATCATTAATGGAACCCTCTGGTGGTTCCCTGGGGAATGTGGAGTTGTCTATGTGATAAATCTAATAATGCTGACTTCCCAGTTCTATGGGCTATCGGTATCACCCAAAGAAGATCAGGTCCTGCAGGCTCGAAGAATTGGCATCTTTGTGATAACCACTGTGGTCAGCAATAGGAGTGTCCATCCAGATGTTTTGATGCTGTGCTGGGACCCTTGCACGATCCTAGGGAAATGGGTAGCTCCAGTATAGATTGATTGAACTTTCCTTTAGAGAGTTGGATTTAAGTTTCTTTAGAGGGAACTGCAATCTGAAATTGTTCGCAAGGCTCATGCCTCCAAGTCCCCCCTGAATCTTCAGGGACCTCACTCCATCAGTTGCCACCTGTATTCCTCTCAAACCTGCTCCACCCCTTCCAGTGCTTCTTTCTCCTCAATATATAAACACATTCAATCCTCCCAATCTTGAATAGATGCCTTTTCCTGGACCCCATGCACTCCCTGTCTTCAATCTTCCTCCTTCCTTTCATAGAAATCTTCTTAAAAGAAAAACTAGAATGGCAATTATCAAGAATACAAACAACAATAAGTGTTGGCAACGATGTGGGGAAAAAGGTACACTCATACATTGCTGATGGCACTGCAAATTGGTGCAACCACTGTGAAAACAGTATGGAGATTCCTTAAAAAACTTGGAATGGAACCTCCATTTGACCCAGCTATTCTACTCCTTAGTCTATACCCAAAGGACTTAAAATAGCAAACTATAGTGACATAGACACATCACTGTTTATAGCTGCTCAATTCACAATAGCTAAACTGTGGAAGCAACCTAGATGCCCTTCAATAGATGAATGAATAAGAAAACTGTGGTATATATACACAATGGAATATTACTCAGCATTAAATGAGAATAAAATTATGGCATTTGCAGATAAATGGATGGAGTTAGAGAATATCATGCTAAACAAAGTAAACCAATCCCCCAAAAACAATGCTGAATGTTCTCCCTGATAAGTGGATGCTAATACATAATGTGGAGTGGGAAGAATGGAGGAACTTTGGGCAAATGGGAGAGAGGGGAGGAAGGGGACACAAGAGTAGGAAAGATGGTGGAATGAGACAGACATCATTGCCCTGGGTACATGTATGACTGCACATATGGTGCAGTTCTATGTCATATACTACCAGATAAATGAAAACCTGTGCTCCATTTGTGTAAAATGAACAGAAATGCTGCATGTATAACTAATTAGAACACAAAAAATAAAAAATAATAAACTTAGGTCAGATTCACTTCATCTTTTTTGCTTAACTCACTCTGACTTCTGCACTTAGCACTCCACAGAACCACTCTGGTGAAGGTCACCATGGTGTCCTTTTCTGACCCTATTTCATTTACATCCTCTGAAGTAGACGGTTTCCTTGTGGAAACTGTATTTACCATTGGAGGCATTTTTTTCTCTTTGCTTCCTCCCTTTGTGGTTTCATAGTCTGTATGAGACTTTCCTTCTGTCTGAGAATGTTGGTCACCATGAAGTCTCCTTTCCAACTCAGTCCTCTTGTCTCCCTCTCTATACATATGCTCTAAAAAGACTGAACTTTTTTCAGGGATCCATTTACCATGTACATGTTGATAACGTTGAAACTCTTTACCTCAAGTCCAGATTTTCTGAGCTCTAGATATAAGATTAAGCTGCCCACTGGACATTTCTTCTGGGTTCTTCAAACTCAGTATGTCCCAAACAGAATTAATCATTTCTATCCCATCCTTGATCTGGTTCTTCTTCAAAAATCTAAATCACCAGGATATGACTCATCCACCTATGTAATTACCTAACCTCTTAATTCTTTCATTTATCTTACCTACTAGTTCTCCCACCAATGACCACATCTTGTCCATTTTACCTCTAAAATTGTGTGTATGTGTACATCAGTTCAAAAGGCCCTAATTTTTGCCTTCTTCTCTCCATCTCCATGTACACCATCATAAGCATCCTAGTTGGTCTTCTTGCCTTTTGTCCCATTTTGTTTAATAAATTTTTCTGGGTCTGGGGATGTGGCTCAAGCAGTAGTGCGCTTGCCTGGCATGCGTGCAGCCTGGGTTCGATCCTCAGCACCACGTACCAACAAAGATGTTGTGTCTGCCAAGAACTAGAAAATAAATGTTAAAAATTCTCTCTCTCTCTCTCTCTCTCTCTCTCTTTCTCTCTCTCTTTAAAAAAATAAATAAATTTTTCTGCTTGTTTTAACCTGGACTCTCTGAAATACAAATTTCATTATATTACAACCTTTTAAAATCAATCGTTGGTTCCTCATGTTATGGAATGTGAGCATGGCAATGGATATGTCTTGGCTACAAATAATAGAATATCTGATCAAGAGGCTACTTTATTTTTCCCCTTCATAATAAAATATCCAGAGATAGGTGGTATCAGGGTGATTCAGTATCTCCATGAGGCCACCAAATATTGCCATCTCCAGAGTGTTGGTAATGTCTCCATTCATGGTCACCAGATGGCAGCAATAGAAACACCTTCATGTAACAGCAATAGCTTCCTGTGACATCAACAAGTAGATTGAAAGTGGAGGGTGCCCCTCATGGGTGTCTCCTGTTTTGATATGGAAGAAATTATATCTCATCCATCGCTCCAGCAATGTCCCCTGATATCCCATTGAGCAGAATTGGGTCAGATGTATATCTTTAATCATAAAAGCAACTAGGAAAATTATTATCTCAGATGCCAAGAAGAAGCAAATCAGCAAGGAAAGATGGGTGGGAGAATGACTGGTAGATAGGCAGCCAAAAGTAATTATCCTAACTTTCTACTCCTGGAGTCCCTAACCACATTTCTTTCACCTCCATGCCTCCGCATCTGTGGTTTCATCACTGGAATGTAAATCCCCGTGTGTACAACACTCTCTGCACCTGGCCACCTCCTAGTTTCTTTTGAAACCTCAGCTCAGGCATCATCTCACACTTCTTACACCTCTACCTGCTGGATTAAATGTCTATCTCATTCTAATTCCAAATTTCTGTTCCTTGTAGTAATCTTTAACCTGCTTGATAATACAGACTGAATATCTTCCTCTATTATAGCTATAGCTCATTTTCTTTGAAGGCACTGAAATGTTTTCTAATAATCCCATGAATGGATCTGAATATACAAACAGTGGCTTCCTCTTTGTGGTTGCCCACATCTTTGTTAGCTACCAATGGCCAGTAGAGGGCACTATGGCTTTGGCTAGAGTGCCTTTCAGCCCTCCCTGATTCCTGCAGCAGAAAGCTTGCTTTGTTTTTATTTTCCCTCAAAGAAGTGGCCGTTTCTGAGTTACTCAATAAAAAGATTGAAATCATGCATTGTTTATTTAAAGTTATATCTTGCTTGGGTAATGCATCCCTGGACTCCATTGAGGTCATTTAGAGTTATGGCATACCTCCATTGACTTTTCTGAGGTTTATTGCTAATATGATGCACACTTTAAATTCCCCTTCGTAGGCAGAATGTGTGCAGCTGTTGAGTTCCTGAGAAGTTATCTGAAGAGCTGAAGTGGCCTGAAGAGCATAGTCTGGTGTCATCTGCTTTAAAGCCTATTCTATGCCTTCACCTCATGGAAAATCACTTAGACCAGGTTGGCCAAGGATGTTGTGCAGGTAAAGGTAAGTGTTATTTCAGAACTGAAGAGCAGTGGTTGTGGGGTTAGAAAATAAATATAGTATATTGTTCATCCAGTTGTTCATGCCTTTAATACATGTTTGAGAACCTATTGTGTACCTGGCATTATTCTAGGAATAGGGACAAAACAGTTAAATGAAACAGAATGAACCCCTGACTTCATGAAATTTACTTTCCAGGGAGGGAGACCAACAAATAAACATGTATAATACAGTATCAGGAAAAAATCCTATGGGGGACAGAAAGGGGCATAGTAAAGGGCTGGAGGAAGGTGTATTAGAAGTAGGTGCCATAGAGGGCATAATAACACTCTGGACAGTTAAGAAGTTGCAGAAAATCCTAAAATCAGAAGGGTGCCTGGCATGTTTCTGTGGCCAGGAGCCAACAGGAGTTGCAGCAAGGGAGTAAGGGTGGGGGTAGATGAGGTCTGAGAGGTAGCAAGGGTGGATAAGGGAGGACCTGGTAGGTTTGGTAAGGAATGAAATTTTTACCTCAAAGTCAGTGGAGTGAGTTGATCTGTTTTACTCTTCAGAAAGAAAATCCCGACTGACCGTGGGAAGGGTGATCTGCAGCTGAAGCAAGCAAGGAGGCTAGCCAAGAGGTTATTGCAGAGAGCAAGGAACAGTCAAGAGGTGCTAGAGTCAGGATAGTGGTGGCAGTAGTGAGGTGACCCACAGTGGTCAAATTAAGCTGTACTTGAAAGATTTTAATGATGGAATTGGTTTGGAGTTTTGATGGATGGTTTTATGAAGGGTATTACAAAATGGCCAAAGCCAGAGGACTCATTATTTTTCTTTCATTTTTGAAGGTGTTATTTAAACAAAGTCTAAACGAATCATCTATTTTAAGTTCTTTTGTACCCTAATGCCAAACCTAGAACCAAACAACTATGGTTAACAACAAGGATCTCTGATTTCAAATAACAGGGGTCTTCCTACATCATTCTTCCTATAACGTCCAGCAGTCCATTAGTCAGGCTTGGATGATGTGTAAGATTGGACTATTTTCTCTTGGTGTCCTCTGCTCCTGCCCTCCACCCCTTTCTGCTGTCTCATGTGGAATGGCAGCATTTCATTTCATTAGCTGCAGCAAGAACCTTTATAATGTTTATTCTTAGAGCCGCCCCCCTCCCAAATCATTTCCTATCCTGAGAAAGTAATGAAACCTCAGCATGACGGTTGTCATTACTTCCCAATAGGTTGGCAAAAACACCTTGGTTATACAGTCTCTGGGGTCCTATGCCTGTAATTCCAGCAGCTGCCACCAAGTGGTGCCTGCAAAATTTAACAGGTTACCTCCCTAGGCTCTGGGGAAAGGAGTGAGGAAGAACAGATTGTAAAAATCCAGTTGTTCCTTTCATTAAAAAAGATTTGCAGTTAATAGAAATGAATCTCATTAAAAACTGTACCAATAACTTGGAAAGACCGTTTTAACAGTAATTCATAACAAGAAAAGCCTGCCTTTTCACTCTTTCCTAAGTCAACTTCTCTGCTATTCAGTGCCTATTTTGGTCTCCTCATTTTATCTCCTCTTGTTTTACAAGAACCTCCTGATTGTAGTTTCCAGAATTATAGATTTGAACACATCAACTCCTCCCCCCCCAAAAAAAATGTTTGCCCCTGTTGTCTATAAAGTCTGACCTTCAAATGTCCTTCATAATCTGTACCCAACTTGCCTTGATATTTGCATCTGTTCACACCCATCTTTTCAACCCTGCATTTTCTTGACATAGGACACATTCACATTCCTTCAGTCAGGGGGTCAACTCAGGTCTTTGCTTTCCTTATGCTCTTCCTCCTGCCTGGAATGCTCTTTCCTCTTCCTCACTGGAATAGCTCACTGATTTTCCAATGCTCATCTTAGAGCACCCTGCGGGAAGCCATCTGTGAATTACTTGAGGATCTTCTCTCTGCATGGAAGGCAGGGAGATTTAGGCTTGGCCTTGGTATCTATCCATGGCTCTCCTAGGGCAATAGATTACCCAATGCATGTGACCTTTATCTCTGCTCTGCTAGGAAGATCCCTCATAATAGTTCCAGAGATGGGTGTAACTCACTGGGAACTGGAAAGCCCAAGTTTAACCTTTTTTGGTGAAGAACATTCTATGGAAGGCCTTTGATGTTTCCAATATAAATAAAGCAGGCACGGGCTCCATTTTGGCCAGAGTCTAGGAATTCCATCCATCAGAACAGCTTGCCTGTCCTGCCCCTGTTTTTGAAACTGCTTTCTGTGCCCTGTGGTCTTTTTGTTATTCTACTTTTCCTAGCTTTTATTTCTCAACCAGCCCATTCCACTGAGGGGAACCCCATTTCCACTGCCTTCATGGGGCATGAGCGGGACACCCCCTTAGAGGATCTTGCATTATCTTCCTCCACCTTTCCTCCCTGTGCTGCCACAAGATCTTTGAAGACTCTTGTGTCTCCATTGTAGCACAGATGCTAATGACTGAAGGAGCTGTTTGCTAGGGGATCTCTGTGTGCCTGTGACTCCTTTAAGCCTTTTCTATTTATGATAATATGAATAGTTTTCCGTAGGAGATTACGGAAGATCATGTTTTATTTACATTCTGTAATTTTTCAGGGTTTAGTAATGTACCAGAGGCATATTTCATGCTTATAAATTGCCTGTTGAGTAAAGGCCCAAAAATTTTGTTTTTGACTTTGTTGGCTCTCACACACTTCCTGATGATTGAAAGAGTTCCTGCAAGATTCTGTGAGAGTTCCTATAAAAATTCAGAGAAGACCTAAAAAAAAAAAAAAAAAGAAAAGAAAAGAAAGAAAAGAAAAAAGAAATGCCCCTTTTCATGGGATGAGGTTTGGGGAATGTTTCACTTTATAAACCTTGGGCTATGTTGCAATTTACACCAGATGGTAAACAAAATCACCCCATCTCCTATCAAGAGTATTTCTGACTTTCTGGCATTCATTGTAGATTTAACATGTTTTGGATAGTAAGATGAAATGTAATTAAATTATTCAATGTGTTATAAAGTTTTATTCATGTATGTGGTAAGTCAATAACTTGGTTTTTGTCTTCCCTTCTCCTTTTCCCTTGTGCAATTTTAACTCTTTAAGGAGTTCCAATATAAAAACAGAGCATGCGAAGCATTTTCCCTGCATTCTGAAGTTTCAAGGGTCACCCAGAGTTTCTGCACTGTGCTGGAACTCAGAGTGTCACAAATGCAGGGAACTGTGTGGGTTTGGCTTGCTTCTCATGCTGCTTTGGACTCAGAAGGACAGAACATCTGCAAATACCTGCAGGTGTATCTGCAGGAAGAAGAGGAAGATCTAAATACTACCAGGGGAGCTTTGGGTGTGAAGGAATATTTTTCCATGAGAGAATGACAAGGCAAAAAAATGTAGGTAGTTAAATGATTAATTGATATATATATTAATATATATATTAATTAATATATATATATCAATTAATCATTTAATTATATATTATTTATATATATATATTAATTTATTTATATATATATATATATATATTAAGACACAAATGGTATTGGGCAGAGGCATCCTGCTGAGTACCAGAGCGGTATGCTCTAGTCCAGGGACAGAGGAAATTGTTTCTTAATGGACCTGAATTCCTTAGGGCAGGACATTCAAATATCATCAGGGGTATATTCCATCTTGGAGCCTATTACAGGGTCATAGATACTGCTATGAAGGGAAGTCTTCCCCTTCGATTCCAGAATAATTGTGATAAAAGAGAATCAGCCTCAAGTCCAAAGGAAACCTCCCTGTGGGCAAGCAAAGAATGGCATCAGTGGTACCAGAGGCACCTCAATGGCTGCTGTGGGGGAAATGAAATATCAGTACCTGAGATGAAGTGGCAGCAGTTACTAATTTTAATGAGTGTCCAAGAGAAGCTAGGATTGGGTTTCTCATTTAAGGACAAAGGAAACAGAAAATGTAGACAAGCACAAAATACCCCCAAACTCATCCAAATGTTGTGATACCAGTCATCTTGCCCAGGCTTGGTTCATAAGGACTGACCTGGGGTGTGTGTCCCTTGGAGCACACAAAGTGTTTCCTTCACCATCATGCTGCGTGGCACCTTGCTTTGTTGATTGTGTACCTGTATCCCTTGCCAGACTGTGAATAAAAACAAGGATGTGCTATTCAGTTTTGTACTTCTGAGACCCAACCCAGAACCTGCACTTCGGTTTATCAATCTATCCTGTTGAATGAATGAATTTAGGAGAAAAATCAATGGATGACTATATCAGGAGTTAGTCTGGCCCCTCCAGCACTGAAGCCTGACTCCACATGCTTCTAAAAAAAACACTTCCATGATCTCTGAGAACGTTTACTCCTTGCATAATCCTCTGCATTTCAGAGGCACAGGATTAAGAATAATTGCTTATCTCAGCAGGTGGGGCTGGGGAGAACTGATGCATGTTTGACAGGCCTTTTCAGTGGGTGGAAGACAAAAAGACTTTGTTTTGTTTTTATATTACTGTCTCCAGAAATGCTCTCTAGACTGTGCAGACACAGCCCAGCCTCCCAGAGCTCTGATATAGAACCAAGCACTGCACATTCCTAATCCAACCCTTTCATCCAGTAGTTCACATGCTTCTCAGTCTCTGATAAGAGGTGAGTTTAAGGGAATGAAAGCTTGAGAACCAGCAGCAACTTCTCGTGTGGGTCATGGGCGTCTCCATGAAGGTCAGCAGCAGATGGGGCACGCTACCATGTGTTTTGTTTTTATTTTTCTTTGTTTATGTTCTGCTCCCCTTGCTCCTCACTTTCTCCTCCTCTTGCCCCTCCTTGTCCTGCATCAAAACCTTTGTGAGGATGCATTAATTTTCAAAAAGACAAACCCCCAAATACAAGCAAACATATGAACATTTTAAAGAGCAGAAAATTGGTAGAGATAACTTACATACTCAGACCCAATCTTTATATAAGTGGAAATCAAATGAAGACAGTTTAGAAAAAAACATCTTTTCATAATAAACATCATTGTATCTCCCAAGTAACTTGAAGATAACTTACCCTTATGGATGAGCTATGGAGAATCCTTGAATGAGACCTCCATTGACAAAAAACAACAAAAACTCCACTCTCATTTCTAAAATAATTATAAATTAGTTGACATTTTTTTTGATTCCAAAATGATGGGAACATCTTACCCTGATGCAGTTATTTGAGCATGAGCTAGGGTGGAATTGTTTGGGTCCATAGCTGTTTTTCAGCACTTCACAATTACCCAACTGTGCTAAATTGTTTTGAAAGTAGTTAGATTTAAATAATTTGATTATAGTGATCAAGGTTTCTATGAGTTTTACAAACATCTAACTCTAAACATCTATAAAATTCTGTAGAAAAGACTTCTATCTAGATTCATAGGTGTTTAGATGACCTGGAAACTTCAGACCCCCATCTGGTCCCAGCATTGATCCCCTGGAACCTGAGAAAAGAGAGGAAGAGGAAAGGTGAAAGGCTTGCTAGAACCTAACCTGGTGTCAGGATTGTCCAGCTCTTCTGGACTCAGAGAGTCTCTGACTTTCTGTGCTCTCTTTCTCCAAATGCACACTGAGATCTCAGATACCTAAAGCTTATCCTTAAGGGGGATGGAAAGCCTGAGGAAAAGTATTCCAAGAAAGAGAAGGAGCCACGTCCTACAAGAAGCTCTATCAGCAAGAGATCCTCATTCCTTTGAAGAAGACTGTTGGCCCAGTCCTCAAACTAGGAAGCCTACAGGGTTATGGGAGCTAAAACAAAAATAGAAGAAAAAGTTGCCACCAGAAACTGTGCTCTCTTTCTCCAAATGCACACTGAGATCTCAGATACCTAAAGCTTATCCTTAAGGGGGATGGAAAGCCTGAGGAAAAGTATTCCAAGAAAGAGAAGGAGCCACGTCCTACAAGAAGCTCTATCAGCAAGAGATCCTCATTCCTTTGAAGAAGACTGTTGGCCCAGTCCTCAAACTAGGAAGCCTACAGGGTTATGGGAGCTAAAACAAAAATAGAAGAAAAAGTTGCCACCAGAAAATATACTCCACCCCAACTCTGTCTTTATATAAGTCTCTTTCATATATGTGGTGTTGTCCCTTGGCTAAATTTTGTAACTTTTTCCCCCCCATACTGGGGACTGGACCCAGAGGGACTCTACCAAGGAACTAACGATATCCCCTGCCCTTTTTAAATGTATATATTTTTTTTAATTTTGACAGAGGTTCTCTCTAAGTTGGTAAGGTTGGCCTTGGACTTGTGATCCTCCTGCCTTGGCCACTTCAGTAGGTGGGATTATCAGTGGATGCCACCATGCCTGGTTTGTAACCTTACTTTTGTAAGCCATTTACTTCTATAAGTGGGAGTAAGAATATTTGATATCATCTAATCAATTAGTTCTATAGTTAGTGCTGTGTTCATAAGGCACTTATAATCTGATGAAATCTGTTTTAGTGACCTAATAGCTATAGGAAAAGAAACAAATGTTATCCCACAGTTTGATAACATTTGTTATCAAATGGGTTAAATACTTTTTATACCATGGCTGCTCCAAACCTGGATAATCACTGGCAACATGGAGAACCTTTCTGGTTGGCCCTTAGAAACCAGTCTTTTTCCCAGTTACCAGGTCTTCCTCATGACCAATCAGGTAAGGACTACACTGTGCCAGGCCTGCTGCCCTGCCAAAAGGTACCGTGTTCACACCCTCTGACTTAGTCCACTTTTTCATTGCTATGACTAAAAGGATCTGACCAGAACACTTTTGAAAGAGGAAAAGTTTAGTTGAGGTTTTAGAGGTCTTAGTCCACAAAAGCCTGGCTTCATTCCATGAGACTAATCATTTCTCCTCTGAACCTTCTTGCATTGAATTTTTCTTTGTTGTTAGTTTTTGAAATTTTGACTCTTAATATATGTTGGTATAGAATTCTTTGAATTTATCATGTTGGAGACTTATTTAACTTCTTGGATCTGTAGGTTTATGTCTTACGCCAAATAGGAGGAATTTTCAGTCATTATTTCTTTGAATACTTTTTCAGTCTCACTGTCTTACTTTTCTTTTTCTGAGATTCCAGTGACATGAATATTAGATGTTTTGTCATAGGTCCCCATGTCTCTGTTGACTTTTTTCAGATGATTTTTCTCTGTAGTTCAGATTGAGTTATTTTATTGTTCTATCTTCAAGTTCCCTTTTTCCTGTTCTCTGCATTGTGCTGTTGATCTCTTTTATTAAATTTCTCATTTCAATTATTGTATTGCTTATTCAAAAATTTAAATTCTGTGTTTATTTACATATTAAATTTTCTTGTTGTCCTTTCTCTTTGAGGACACTATTTTTTTTTCATTTATTTCAGGCATATTTTTAGATTTTTGTTTTTTAGGATTGCTGCTTTAAAATTTTGTCAGATATTTCTAACCTCAGTATCATCTTGCTGTTGGCATCTATTTATTGTCTTTCTCATTAATATTTTCCTATCTCTTGGTATAACAAGTTATTTTGAATTGTACCTGAACATTTTGGTTAATGTATTATGAGACTCTGCATCTTATACAGGAGGGGTGGGGAAAGAGAAGTGTGGCTTGTTCCTGGCAGGTAGGCAAGGAAGCCCATTACCTATTGGGTCTTCATGGACACACAGAAGAGGGCAGGTGCCAACACATTGAAGACAGGAAGATGTTACTGCCATATGGGGGTGGGCGGTCAGAATTCCCACTTTGTCTCTATCGATATTGTGGATATCACCGTGATGCACAATCCATTTTCATGCATGCTTGTCTTAAGATGTTGTACACAATAAGCAGTAGGTAAGGTCCCTAGCTTATCTGTATTTTTCTGTCTATCAGAGTGTTCTTATGTTCCTTTTATATACAATATCTAGGATTTTTAGCTAAGTCTAACAAAAAGTGTAAGGAAGAGGGTATCTACTGCTTCTTCACAGATGTAGAAATCTTAAAAAATAGTTTGAACCTGATGCTGTATGTATTTATAATTGTTCCCCTCTGGTATCATTTTACTTATCTTGCTCATCTTTTTCTCTTTTCTAGATATTAAATCAAAGAAGTCTTGGTCTTTAGGCTCAAGATTTTTGGTAAGATTCTTTTTAGGTGATGCTGTATGGTATCTAAAGAGAAACTTTAGAACAATTAGATAACTTTAGAACAATTAAATACATAACCCACCAGAATTTGTGACATGTAAGTAACATGGTAGAGAAGATAAATATAAGAGCAAATCAAAGGTAACTAGAAAGAAGGAAATAATAAATATGAGAACAATAAACAAACCAGAGAACAAAAGAATAGAAAAATGGAATGAAAATGATAGCTTTTTCTTCAACAAGAACAAAAGATTGAAGAATTTCAAGCTAGATTCATCAAGACAAAAGTAGTAAATTACCAAATTAGTCAATTCTGATAGTGTTTGTTTTGAAATAAAAATTCTTTCCAATGCACTCCACATACAAGGGAACTCTTTCAGCATGATGCCCTTTCATTCTTCATGCTTGTACATGATTTTGTACATAACAAATTCAAGGTAAGCACAATAAACCATACCCAGATAAGCCAAGCCATGTAGGATGCACAAAATGCATACATGCACACATCTACCAGCTAACCATGTCACTGTCTGTGTCATGAGCTGTAGCTATCCATATCTGGTGTTGGGCCTATCCATTCAGTTTCAAATGATCCTCCTATTACCTCCCAATAGCTCACAAGCTTCCTCCTTACAGATACCCATTTCCATAGGCAAACTTTAGGATTTTTTCAAGGTTAAGAACCATCTATATTTGTTGTGGTATTTATGTCTTTCTTAGTCATTTCACATATGTAACAGTATGCTGCTGTTTTTAATAGGTGCTTCTCTCTTCTTTTAAACATTTCACTAAAAATTTTTTGAATGTTATAACCTAATTTTACCCATAACCTGTGGTTTATATTATATGCAGCGCAGTGATTTCAAAGATTATCTATGTGGTACAACTGACTGTAGTATCTGGGAACCCAAATTTAGTGTTCTTAGTTGTATAACCAGTTATCAAGTTTTTCTTTGGATAGTGGTGATCCATAGCATCACTGAATCCTACCCAAAATCTCGAGCCTGAGGATCAAGATTTCTAGATTTAATCTCTAGAAAAGAGAAAAAGATAAACAAGATTAGTGAAATGACACCAGAGGGGGAACAATTAGATAAATACAGAATGCTGCAGTCAGCCAAGCAAGTGGCTTGCTCTGATTGAATCCTATTTTGAAAAAAATCAACTATAAAACATATTTTAGTCCAGAAGGACAACTGACACCAGGGTATTACATATATTATGGAATTATTGTTAATTTTAAGAGTAACAATATTATTACTTTTGAGTCAAAATGCCCTTATGTTTGGAAAGAAAAATGTCTGTATTTAGAACTGAAGTATCCCAATGCCTGTGATTTCCTTCAAAATGCTTCAGCAGTACACATACACACATGCATATATTAGAGCAAATATGAAAACGCACCCCAAAACATAAGAAAACAAATACAGAGAAATGCTATGGGTGTTGATTATACTAACTCTTATTTTTGTATGTTTGATATTTTCATATTATGTTATTATTACTTTACAAAATTCACATGTTAAAGGACTAAAAATATTTTCACCTCTCTTTCACAGAACCTTCAGAACTTCCGGGCCTTGTGAGTCCCAGGGTCTATTTATCCTGTCTGTACCAAGTATACTCAGCCCACTCTTATTGCTCCTGTGTTTTCTGTTATAAAATGCACTCCGCTCAAGCAGCCTGTGCCCATCTTCGGGATTCCTTGCATTCCTCCAGGATATAAGACTCCCATTGTATTCCCTTGTCTGGCCCCACAAGGGAAATTGAGCATAACTTTCTTTCTCACTTGGAATTTTTTTTTTCTTTGAGAAAAGGAACAATCAGATCAAAGCAAAATCTGAAAAGTAAATAGAATTGTACTTAATAATCACCAAGAGAAGAGATGATGTATCAGAAGTTTGGACTTAGGGAATAAGTGCCAAAGACTTCAGCATGGATGAGTAGCCAAGGGAGAAGGAAGAGTCTGGAAAATAATTCTAAAATGTGTATGCCCAAATCTGGCTTTCATGCAAAACTGGGCACAGCTTTCCCAACTCCTTGACAACTTGGAGCTGCTGGATCTGAGCCAGGACTGAAGGAAATAGATACCTGAGGACACCAGACACAGGCATAGCTCATGTGCCCACTGTTGCAGTGATAGCAGAGAAATCTCAGGGATAGGGGCAGTTACGGGTATTTAGGAATGATTATAGGACTTCTATTTTTGTTTTCTTTTTCCTTTTTCTCCCATTTTTTTCTCCTTTAATTTTTCACTGAAGAGGTGATTAACTGTTGTGGATCCAGAAATAGTTTAAGCTAAACATAGCAAAGCTGGCAGGTGTTGTTACAAAATAGAACTTGGGTGTGGGAATGCTGCCTCTTAGCTATAATCCTTTCCTTGGGTGAAGCAGTGTCAATGCCATGAACTCAAACCAAGGTCAACTCTGAGAATCAAACACAAAGGTCTCATCACTTCACCTCAGGAGGAAAAGT
The DNA here is from genome assembly GCF_052094955.1 of Ictidomys tridecemlineatus. Classification (NCBI taxonomy): domain Eukaryota; kingdom Metazoa; phylum Chordata; class Mammalia; order Rodentia; family Sciuridae; genus Ictidomys; species Ictidomys tridecemlineatus. Next base: position 427,439 of record NW_027520967.1, read on the forward strand.
TTGTTCTTACGGGTATGCAACCTACTTCAAGTCAGAAGACCATTTTTTTTTAACAATAAACAGTATTTTTTATTATTTATTCTTTTTAGATGTATGTGATAGTAGAGTGTATTTTGACATATTATACATACATGGAGGTAAACTTTTCTAATTAGGATCCCATTCTTGCCAAATAAGCAGTGTTTTGAGAGGTGACAGAGACCATTATAATCATTATTAAGAACATTTGGAGCTGGGCCTGGTGGCACAGGACTGCAATCCCAGCCTGAGGCAGGAGGATCACAAGTTCAAGTCTAGACTGGGCAATTTAATGAGACCCCATCTCAAAATGAAATAAAACTAAAAGGGATGGGATATCGATTAGTGGTAGAGCATCCTGGGTTTGATCCCCAGTACCGCAAAACAAAATAACAACAACAAAAGAAGATTTAGTTCAGATTACTGATTTTATAAATGAGAACTATATAAGTAAGTTACACAAACCCACACAGCTAGTTGTGGTAGAAGCAAGACCCTCAGTTCAGTGCTCTTCCTGCCACAGCTTGTGGTTTTTGTTAATTTATGATTATTTTCCCACTAGAAAATATGATCAAACATGAACACAAACAGAATATGATTAAAACCCAGAAGTGATTGTGCATGGGCTCATTTGAAACCCTGTAAAACTTTTATCAGGTTCTAGGGTTGGGGAGGGGTCTGATGCTGAAGAGGGGAAACAATTGGCAAAATAATCAGAACCTGTGGTTAGAGGCATGGGTTGGGTTTTCTGCCCCAGGAGTACTGCGACCTCAGGGAATGCTCAGAGGTGACTCCAGGTGTGCCAACAGAGCATTGAATGTGGTTGCACCGGGGTTAGGGGCCTATAAGCACCATTTCCTGGCAGTATGTACTATGGAATTAGACTAGAGAACATTAGGAAATAGGAAACAGCCAGGAAAAATAACCACTCTGGATCCACACGGGGTGTAAGTAGACGAGATCTCTTCCTACATCCAGCCATAATCCAGTGCATCCTGTATGGGATTCTGTGCAATTTATTATTATTATTTCAAGTAGAAACCTCACAGAAATTTTCTAGCCATTTATTTTTAAATCTTTTTAAAATATTTATATTTTGAAATAATTTGACTTTCATAAAGGTTGCAAAAATATTTCAGAGAATTCTCATATACTTTTGAGATTCCTGAGATGTTAACATGTTACAAATTTGATTTATAATTCTTTCTTTGAATCAGTGGAAATTACATCAAGACATAATGCCTCCTTATGCCTAATTCTTCAGAGTGTATTTCTTTTTTTAAAGAGAAAGATTTTTTTCATAAATAAATAAATAAATATGTATATATGTATATATATATATATATATATATATATATATATACATTTAGTTTTCAGTGGATACAACATCTTTATTTTATTTTTATGTGTTTTTGAAACAAGAACTTTCTTTATGTAATGACAGCACAATTATCAAGACCAGGAAATTAATAGTCATATAGTTATCATTCCACTCTATAGGCCTATTTAAATTTTACCAGTGATCACACTCATGTGTTTTGTAGCACAAAATAAAGTTACTTTTCCAGTGCAGGCTCCAATTTTGGATGACATGATGCAGTTGGTTGTCTCTTTTTCCCCTTTACATCTTCAGTCTTTTTCTTGTCAGACATTTCTGAAAATTACTGGCCAGTTAATACATGAGATCGCTTTCATTTGGGGTTTGTATGATGCTTCTCTATGATTAGATTCATGTTATGCCTATTTGAAAACAACACTCTAGAAAAAAAGATAAGTTTTTCTCAGTGCATAATTTAAGAAGGCAAATGATATCTATTCCTCATGATAGAATTAGAACAGATATTGCTATGTTGCCAAAAGTGATTTTTAAAAATTTGCCTCATTTCTTCTGTATCTATTAGTTGAATTTCTTTGTCATCTGTTTATTTAGGTATTTATATAGTATGGACTGATGACTCTCATTGCATTCTATGGGTTATAATCTATAACATCAAAATTTACTTGGGCCTCAAAACTAGGACAGTTGAAGCTGGCTCCTTGTCCTTTTGGCAAGTCCCCACATTCTACCAACATGAAGGGAATAAAATCATAGTTTATGATCATAAATACACTTACAGCCAATAGAAGAATCCAGAAGCTCACAGGATATCTCTTCAGGAACATGTGCTAAGACTGTGGCTATCTGCGTGTGCATGGGGTAGCTGTGACCTCTGGTAAAGAGGATGCCCTGTGTTTTTCCCCCATCTTGTCATGAACCTACTATTGCACTGTCTTAGCCCAAGGTTTCCGTGTCTGCTTGTGTCCTTGCCATGACTATTGCTTCCCCTAGGAATCTGATCATGTCCATGTCTACTAGAATTGATTTGTTACGTTCCTGAGAAGTAATTAGCCCTATTTCAGGAAGAAACTGCATTTGGGCCAATTTTGGCATTCTAGGCCCCATTGACTCTTTGTCAGCCTGACCATGGAACCGTTCTGAGGTGGGTTCTCTGGATGTCTGCACCCTGAGCTAGAGCTAGATTCTGAGCCCAATGCTGGCTTATCACTGGCTAGGCTTTTCTAGGACCCTCACACCTTGACCTCATAACCTGGTTTTCTTTAGCTACAGACACCCTAACTAGCTAGCAAATGTTCTTTTCCTGAACACCTGGGATGATGTTGAGGACATCGTTTCTCCAGCTCCAGACTGTTAATATTATTCATCTAAATAACAGAGCTCAGATGAGAAAGTGCTTGTGAAACATTAAACTGCATGCTAAGCTTAGTTCTTGCTCTGTGGACAAACCACGTGATCTTCCTACAGACCCACCTCAAACACTTTGTCCTTATACATTGCGTGCAGCCACAACACATGGTCAGCAAGTGCTTGCTGTCAGTATGCTAGGCTCTCTCACCCCTTAGGTATTTTCATGGTCTTCTGATGAGACTTGTTCATCTGCTCCATCTTGCTATATCCAGCTGATTCTTGTAAATTCTTCAATGTCACACTAAAGGCCACTACCTCTCTGTTGCCTTCCTGTTTCCTGCAGCCTTACTCTGCCATCAAATCCTACATCCCCAGCCATCTCCCTATTAATCTAATAATTGTAACATAGAGCAACTATGTGTACATCATTATGTCCACTGCAAGCCTAAAGGCCTGGCATGTTCCAAAAGCTTCATTGTTACATGAATGTGGTTCCATGATGAAGAGACTGGGAAGCAAGCTGCCAGGCATATAAGCTTGAAGGTCCACAATCTCAGCAGAGTCAGGGTGTCACCAAACCTTGGGACAGAACTCATGAGAGGTGGGATAGGATGATGTCATTCATTTATGTTCTTCTCAAGTACAGCAAGGAAGGAGGAGAGCATCATACCAGAGAGGAAAGGTGCAGTTCTCCCAGCAATCACTGTTCAATCAGCGTTGTATTCCCAGCTGCCTTCTGGACATTTCTTGGACACTGAAGACTTGGGATGCCCAAAGCTTAATTCACTGTTACCTTCTCTACCTCCAGGACTTACTCCTTGCTAAGGGTACCACCACAAATGCAACTCGTGAGCCAGAAATCCAGGGAGATGATGACATCTCTTTTGCCATGTTTCCCACATCTCATCTACCACCAAGACTTGTCAGTGTTTTTGCCTGGACATCTTTGGATTCTCCTTGTTGAATGTCTCTTAATTTCTTCTTTACCCCAGTGTCCCTGTCTTAATTCAGACTACCACCTTGCCCAGACCAAACTGACCTCTGTGTCTTTAGTTCCCACACGTTCTTATTTTCTTAAGAAATATTAGAGGCAACTCATAGTCAACAGAATAAAATATTACTGCTTTAGCATGATTTAGAATCTCCTTCTCAATCTGGCCGCTTCCTCCATGTTGGGCTCTATCAGTTGAGACCATTTTTGAACCACAGGTTTCAGAATATCCTGATGTAAAGACTTGAACCAGCAATTTCCAAACTGGCAGACCAAGGGTATCTGAAATGACTTGTTAGCAAGAGGAGACATTAAAACTTCTTACTCTTTTTCTAAAACTAAGAAATCAGAATTTATTAATATTTAACATAAAATTATATTAAGTATAATAAAATTACATTAATATGATTATATTTGATATAATTCTTGTCTGGTGGATTCACTCAGTCTCTATGCCACAGTGTGGCAATTAGATCTCCTATAAGAGATAGCCTGAGGGAAGATGTAGAATTCCAATGGCAAAGAATGCAGTTCATGTGTGTCTGGCTAAGTGAATTCACCTTGGTTTTGTGAATTTTCTTTGCTTTTTGGAGGGGGAAAATGGCAAATGACTTCCTCTTTTAATTTTTCATTGAAGTACAATTTATAAAACTGATATATACCATTGATTAATTTTACCTTTTATAGAACTTCTTCAAAACTTCAGATTAATGGAATCTAACAGAATATGGTCTTCATGTTTGACATATTTTGCTCATTATGGTGTATTTGAGATTGGTAGGTGATGTATAAATTTGCATATGCTTGACTACCTAGGATGTAGCCAATTTATTTTCCAAAGTATACTATTTTACACTGTAAGTCAGTGGTATATGAAAGTTCAAGTGTTCCATATCTCCCCAGAACTTGATATTATTTTCCTTTTTATTTTAGTCATTCTGGTGAAGTGGCATTTCACTAGACTTTAAAATTGAAGTTCTCTGATGACTAATGATCTTGAGCACCTTTTCATATACTTCTTAGACATTTGTATGTCTCCTTTTGTAAAGTGTCTAAGTCTTGTTCAACTAAAAATATTTTGGTTGACTTTTGTTATGAATCTGTGGGATTCTGTATATAAGTATTACATCAGATGTGTTTATTGCAAATTCTTTCTTCTAATCCATGACTTGCCTTTTCGTTTTGCTGGTGGTGTCTCTGGATGAATACAAGTTTTTAAATTTTTTTGGTGGGGAGGTACTGGGGATTGAACTCAGGGTCACTCAACCACTGAGCCCCATCCCCAGTCCTGTTTTGCATTTTGTTTAGAGACAGAGTCTCTCTGAACTGCTTAGTGCCCTACTTTTTGGTGAGGTTCCCTTTGAACATATGATCTTCCTGTCTCAGTCTCCTGAACCACTGGAATTACAGGTGTTCTATAATTTATATATTTTTCCTTGTAGGCTTAGTATTTTCCATATCCCATATAAGAACATATTGCCTGATTCTGAAGATTTTCTTCTATGCTTTGTTCTAGTATAGAATGAGAGTAGAAACACACATAACCTCTCAGCATTATTATGAAATTAATTCTGAATTCGCAGACTCCCTGAAATGGTCTCAGGGAGAAGCTGTGGAAGCTGGACCAAACATTGGGAGCCTATGCTCTGTATCTTTACTAATTTTTTTTTCAAATTTTGTTTACTCTTTTATTTGAAGTATAAAGTTCTATAATTCTAATAGTGGATTTTTCCACCCTTTAATTCTGGAAAATTTTTGTTTTTGTTGTTTTGGTGACTCCAAGATCCTTTCAAAGGGAATGAGAAACCAGAGCTCATATAGGTTTTAAAAACACATATATTCTACCTCAGGGATCAGAAAAAGCATAGCTCCATAGTCTGGCCTATAATCTGTTTTTGCCTCACCATGAAAAGAATAGTTTTTATACTTTTAGATATTTAGAGAGTTGAAAGAGGAAGGCAGAGTCATTTTGTTAGATGTTGGTGTAAGCATTTACTTCATTCTGTTTGAAACATACACATTTGGTATTTTTATGTTTCCTGATGAATTGACATTTTATATGTCTTTTTCTTTAGTAATATACTTTGCCTTGAAGTCTAGTTTGTCTGATTTTTATATACTAAACTACATAGCGTTTGTTTATAGAAGTCTTTATATACTAAATTATATAGCTTTTGTTTATAGAAATAATAATTTCATAGTGTATCTTTTTCCAACCATTTGTGTTTAACTTCTCTGTGTTGAGATACATTTTTTTTCTAGATGGTATATAGTTGTTCTTGCTTATTTTTTTTTTGAATACCAGTCAGACAATCACTTTCTAAAGTTAGGTTTAGTCCATTCACATTTAATATAATTGAGGTCTTTAGTGGTGCAGCTGTAGTTTGCTCTTGGTATTTGCTTTTTAATTTTTATCTGTTTTGAGGTTATTTTAGACATTAAAACATTTGTATCTAATTTGTTTACCATGGAGTGATATGCTACTTCATATATAACTTAAGATCCTTAGCACCATACTTTTATTTATTTCCTCCATCCTTTGTGCTATTGTTGTCTTATATTTTATTTTTATGTAGATTACATGCCACACAAAACATTGCTTTAATTTGTAGTTTTTACATACAATTATGTGAGGCCTTCACTATGCAGCCACAGATCCATCTACAACTCAGGAATTTTTCTTCTGTGATTTATCTAATTATGTTTAGTGATGATCTTACCCCTAAGTCTTCTTTTATTTCCTTTGGGACTCATTTGTTTTTCAAGCTGCCTCAATTAATCCTCAAGAACTTTCATGTTTTTACCTCATGTCTTAATTTTTTACTTTTTGTCTTATATTGTTACTCAGTTCTTTAAAATATTTTTTTTTCAAATTGTCTGGCTTGTGATTTCAGTCTCAGTGGTGATCATTTTTTTTGTCAATTTGCTCATTGAATTTATAATTTTCAATTGTGTTTTTCAGTACTGAGTGACAATTTTTGTGTTGTCCTTTAATCTTTCTAATAACTGGTTTTGCTGTCCCATTTATTGTTAGTCTCCTCCTGCAGCCTCCTGCTGACTGCCAGACACCCTCCTGTATAAGTGTTATTGGGTTTGATTGTCTGCTCACTTGGCTTAGCTTCAACTCTGATGCATATTAAGTGGTGCTGTCCCAGGAGCAACAGGAAGCTCGATGGTCTCTGCTCCTTTGAGACAGTGATGGAGCAACAGATAGTTTATCATTCTCTACTGAGGTGTCAGCATAAAAATGAAGCCTTTCTGTTTCCCATACTCCTTAGGTTTTCCCACCTAAGGAGTAGAGAGAAGAAAGTCCTTTTTAAAAACATGATGGTAAAACATCTCAGGGGTGGGGAGGCAGTCACATTTATCCAGGCCCTGTTGCACATTCCTTGGGTAGGGTGAGTTTCCCATGGATCTCAGTGGTCTAAGTTTCTGGGTTCATGTATTATAATCCTTGACATTAAGTTCTCCAGTACTGTTTCTAGGTTCTTACCTGGCCCAGGTGGGAGGAGTCCTGTACAGTCAGTAATCTCCAACTTTACCACTGTCAACTGCAGTCATGACAGTGCTAAACTCTGGAGATACAGCTGGATTGGAGAAGGGAGTAAAGCGGTCAAGACACATTCAAGCTGTCAACTTTCCAGGATTCTCTGCCCTAGGGACTATTGTTAAGCAAAAGAAGGAGGACCACAGAATGGCCAAGGTCCACATCATGTTCTCCATTGAATGGTTTGTGAAGCAGTATGGTACTGAAAAGAGGAGGCTTTGGAGCCATTCAGCCCTGGGTTAGAAGCCCAGCTTTGTCACATGCTCATAGGGGGCAAGTTACTTGAGTTTGTGAGCCCTAATTTTCCTTCTCTGTAAAATAAGGAAAATCAAAGTCCCTTCTTAGAGTTGCAAAAATTAAGTCAGACAAAACCTTTAAAGCTCCTGGCATATTCAGGCAGCACCTTCTCCCCCTTTTTAATAAAAACCTTTTTTTTCTGCTAACTTTCCCCTATTTTCATCCCTCATTCCTCAGCTAATAGGCACATTTCAACCCAGAACAGAGCTACCCATAGAATCTCAGCTCCAGCCCAAGTTTTCTGGTTTCAGCATTTTCTCAGTTGTGTGGCTATGCAAAGCTACAATATGTTCTTGTATTGTAAACTGCAGTGCACCACACCCAGGCTGCCCTGAAACAGGATAAATTGATATTACAAAGAAGCAGGGTTTAAAGTGAAGAAGGAATATTTCTCCCAGTGTTGGACTTAGCACCAGATGTAGCCCTTTGTAATTAAAAAATGTGAGAGAAGCCAGGTTTGGGCAGAGGGAGAGGAGCAAAAAGAGTGAAGGAGAATTGAAGATAAAGTGGGACTGGTAAAGGGACAGGGACAAGGATAGAGACTGAGAGAGCAGGGGACTGGAATCAAGGAAGGAATGTGCAGCTCAACTGCTTTCCCTCTGAACAGGTCCTACAGAGCATGCATGGGCCTCAAGGGGAGGTAAGGCAACTGCCTGTCCTCTGTCAGCAGCACACAGGCAGAGGAGGCCACCAGCTGATGGACAGCTTTTCTGCAATTTATAAGGCCACTGGCAGGTCTGGTGAACCCAGAAAGGCAAGATGCAGACTAGTTGGAAATATTCTCCATCCAAGACACTCTTTATTTTTGCAAAGTGCTGCCCTTCATTTATCTTTGTAGTCTCCTGTTGTTAGCTCTGCTCCTGAGCTGGTGCTCACTGAATGAATCTGGTCTCCATGCATTGGCTCTAATGCTTATTAAGGAGGCTTAAAGTCACATCTAACTCCTGGCAGTAACCCCATCCTGGCTTTGCCAGCTGTTCATGGAATTGGGGTTGACTATCAGCCTGACTTAACTCACTTTTCCTTTCTGATGTGACTTTATTTTCTTAGCCCTTCATGATCTGAAAGTATCCTGTTTTAATGTCTAAATTTTCCAAGATACTTCCTTTATCATCTACATCACCACAACAAAGATAGGAATTACATTAAAAACTACTATTTTTTTTTCTTTTCTTTTTATGGTGTTGGGGATGGAACCCAGGGCCTTGTTCATTCTAGACAAGTGCTTTACCACTGCACTATACTCTGAGCCCAGCAACTACTGTGAATTGATCACTTATGTGTTCCATTCATAATTATAGCACTTAGTGAAAGTGCTATAATTATGAATGGAATATACTATAATATATAATATATATAATACTATATTATCAGCAGCAATTGTTCAATCAGATTAGCTAATCTATCAATGTGAGTGAAGGAAAAGAGAAACCATAAGTCAGAATGAGGATGGTATGTAGGAAAGAAGTTTCAAGAAATGACTAAGGATTCAAGTAATTTAAAGAAGACATGGTTAAGTAAGGAGGCTAGAAGGACAACGTAGCTATGTTTCCTTTACATAGTTTATAGTTTGTGAGCTTCAATTTTTATTCTCTGTAAAATAAAGGAAAATAAAGTATAAAATGCTTTACATAGTGTTTTGGTTAGGGAAGGCAAATTGAATGCTGAGGAGAAAGTTTTAACATTTTCTGGTTGTTAATACATAAAAAATACTAAGATGCAAGGCTTTCTAAAATCCAAATTGTTCTAAATGCAATTTGTCTTACAAGCCTCCCCCTGAAGAAATTAGGGGGAAGAAAAAGAAGTGAACTCGGTCCAAAGCAAGCAGAAAGTGGGAAATAAGAAAGATGAGAGAGTAGACACCAATGAAATGAAGAATAAAAAATTAGATATAATCAGTGAAAACAAAAGTTGATTATTCTAAATAGATTAAGTTATGGTTCACATTTATTCCTCCAAAATTTATGTATTGGAAACTTAATCCTCCATGCATTAGGAGGTGGGAGTTCTGAGAGATGATTAGGTCATGGGGCTCCACCCTCCTAATGGGCTAAGGCCATTATCGTGGGAGTGGGTTATTTACAAGAAGGGGAACTTGGCACCCTTTTCCTCTCTGTTTCATGTGATAACTTCTGCCATGTTATGACACAGTAAGAATGCCCTTACCAGATGAGATCCTTGATCTTGGACTTCCCAAACTCCGGAACTGTGAGCCAAACACATTTTTATGGTTTATAATTTGCCCAGCATGTATGTTACGTTATATCAGTGAAAAACAGATTAAGATCAACAAAATTGAAGCTATTTAAACCAGTAGTTCTCATCCACAGGTGATTTTGCTGCCCAGGGGACACATGTCAACATCTGGAAAAATGTTTAATTGTCATATCATGGTGTGTGTGTGTGCGTGTTTGACTAATATCCAGAGGATAGAGTTCAGGAAGGCCACTAAAATCCTATAATGTATAATAGCCTCTTCATCATAAAAATTATTGAGCCCACATATTAATAGTGCTGAGGTTGGGTGACTGCTCAACAACAGAGAAAACACAACTTACCAAAATCAGGAATAAAAGGGGAGACATTATTGATGCACTTAAACAGAAATTAAAAGCATTATAAGGTAATACTACTATGAACAAATTTATTTCAACAAATTAGAAAATTTAGATGAAATAGGAAGATTCATACAATGACTCAAATTCATGAAACTGAGGAAGAAACAAAAAATCTGAGTAGTCCTATAATAAGTAATTTGATTATTAATAGAAAATTTTCCCTCATGGAAAAACCTAGTCCCACCTGGGTTCTATAAAACATCAATTTTTCAAAAACTCTTCCAGAAAATATAGAAAAGAACACTTTCTAACTTCCATGAGGCCATTTTTATCCCAAAACCATAGCCAAAGATATCACAAAAAACCCTACCAATAGTCCTCATTAGTCTAGATGCAAAAATACTCAGCAAAACATTAGCATCATGATTCCAGCAATGTATAAAAGAATTATATACCATGCCAAAATGGGATTTTTGCCCATTATTATAATGTTAGTTTAATATCTAAAAATCAATCAATGTAACGCCATATTAATATAGTAATATGAATAGAGGACAAAAATGTTATCTCAATATATGCACACACACACACACACACACACACTCACACACACACAGAAAAAAACATTTGACAAGGTCTAACACTCATTCATGATTAAAAAAAAAAAAATTCCAGGCTGGGAATGTGGCTCAGTGGTAAAGTGCTTACCTAGCATATGTAAAGCCCTGAGTTCAATGTCAAAAGACAAAACAAAAACAAAAACAAACCTTTCAGTAATCTACAATGGAAATGAATTTTCTCAATTTGATAAAGGGAGTCTATGAAAAATCTGCAGGTAGCAGCATATTTATTGATGAAAGAGGGTCTGCTTTTCCCTCTAAAACTAGAAGGATTATTATATATTGTTCAATTTCACTTAAACAAAATGTACTAAAGAGTAAATGTGTAAAGTTAGAAAGCGGATTAATGTCTGCGGTGTTGGCAATGGAGAGTGACTAAAATGGGCAGACCCATCGAGCTTTATGAGGTGGTAAAAAGGTTCTAAAAACAAATTGTGATGATGGCTTCATAACTCTGTAAATTTACTAAAAATTATTGGATTATGCCATTTAAATGGGTGAATTTTCTGGAGGCTACATTGTTTTCAACAAAGCTCTTAGAAATTTCATTGTGCAAAGGGTGTGGGTTTTGTGTATGTGTGGGAATGAGCAGAATTTCTGAAGGCTTGAACCCCAGCCTTGGCCTGACCTCTAATTAACTATCATTGGTAAAATTCCTTTATTGTTCTGAGTCTCAGTTTCTTCATCATACTGAAGGGGCAGCACTATTTGATTTCAAATATTTCTTCCCCAGTTCGAACTGTCTATGCATCTGGATACTTTCATGTGAACTGTGGATCATAGATCAGGTAACTGAGGATTAGGTCCTAGACTTCAGAGAATGGTATTCTCTGCTTTAGAGGGTAAGATGTGAGGAGGGGACAACATCTTGGGGATCAATCAGGGCTGAGTCATCTGCTTTAAAATATGGCTGAGGACTGGGATTGTGATTCGTCTAAGCCCAAACAGCTATTGAAGTAGCCCAGTTGGGACTAGGATCCACTCCTCTGAACCCAATGTCAATGCCTTTTCCAGGAGAAGTTGTTCTTTCATTTTTCTTGACGAGGACTTTTGGGAGGGTCAGTTTGGAAGAAAAGTTGGCAGGAAAGGGCTCTTAGCTACGTGTGGATTATGTCTTCATGCAGAGAGATGCCAGCCTGAGTTGGAGGGAGCGGTGGATGGGTGGCAGGAGTGCTGCTGTTGTATGTCCAGCATCTACCTCACAGGAATGTAAACACACGCTTCCCTTTTCTAACCACATTGTCCCACTTTTCTCTTTTTTATGGGGTAAAGTCACTCTAAGCATCAGCTTTCAGCAAAACTTCTATTTATTCAACTGATACTTTATGCCTACAAAAACCAAACAAAAGAGGAACCATATAAAAGTCAAAGCACAGTAAACTTGTCAACCCATGACCTGACTTCACAGTCCCACCCTGATTTGTTTCTGGCTGTGAGCATGTGGGTCCTGGATCGTTTTTCTTCCCCCTTCCATGGTTTACTGCTTTTTCACTGCTTCTTTCCAAACTGGATCCCAGAGCATGTTAGGGAGACCCTCTGTCTGCCACCTTGTGGTTAGAAACACAAGTATTGGTAGCTGAAGTTCCTTGAAACTGGAGTATTCAGAAAGTTTACATCTGACTCCTAGGCTAATCAGAATCCTAATACTTGTGGTTAACTGTAAGAAACAGGTGTAATTTATTAAGTGCTATCTACCCAGTGGAATGGGAAGTTCTTTATGTGCATTAATGTATTTATTTTTTAAAACATGAGATAGTCAGCTTTTTCACTGCTGTGACTAAAGAATCTGACCAGAACAACAGTAGTGGAGGAAGAGTTTATTTGAGGGCTCCCGGTTTCAGAGGTCTTAGTTCACAGAAGGCCATCTCCATTCCTCAGGGCTCAAGGTGAGGCTGAATGTCATGGCAGAGTGTGTGGCAGAAGGACGCAGCTGGCATCATGTTGATCAAGAAGCGGACAGAGATACTCTACTTGCCAGATACAAAAATATACACCAAAGCCACGCCCGGATTCCCACCTCCTCCAGCCACACCCTGCCACTTTAGTTAATACCCTCAGGGATTAACTCACTGATTAGGCTAAGGCTATAACCCAATCATTTCTCCGCTGATCCTTCTTGCATTGTCTCACATATGAGTTTTTCGGGGACACCTCACATACAAACCATAATAGGCTCTACTATCTCTATTTCCTGTTGGGGTGACTGAAGTTCCGTTGAGTGTTAGGGGTCATATTAAAATGGATAGACTGTTTATAGTGCTGAGCTCTTAAAGTAATCGTTGCACTTCTCTGCCTTGTTGTCCATCTCATCCTTATCCAATGTGCACATCTCTCTGCCCTAATATTATCAATGGACCCTCCTCAATGAGTGCAGGGAACTCACTGCACGGAGGGACTCCTTTCCATTTTTACGTTACTTTCTGCAGCTTTTATCAGGTACTTGTCCTGGAAATTTGTATAAACAAGTTAAAAATCACATGACTGCCTTAAAAAAAAAAAGGCCTCATATCCCTCTTTCACTTGATTCTCCCTCCCGTAAAGCAGCCCCAGTTCTTGGGAAGTATCTATGTGACAAAGTTTTGCATCTCCTTTCTACCTTAATTTCTCTTATTTGAACCTGGACCAGGTGTTCACTCCTCCCTCTTAGAATCCATGTAGTGTTAGGATTTGAGGTACGGAGGAGCAACATCATCACCGTTCTCTCTCTAGCTTCCATATTTTCAATGGTACCTAAATTTTGCTTAGTTCTTAGTGGTTACATTATTTGGTTGCTTTCCATGAGAAACCCATTTTTATCTCTATACAGTTAAATAAAAAAAATAGGTTTAAAAATCACAACTGTGCATATTATTAGGCCTCCGATACTTGTTAAGTAATATTCTGTATTTACTTCATCTAATTTCAGATTGATTGATTGCCTCTGTGTCTATTTCTACTTAAGCTTTCTGATGATTTTATTCCTTGACCTCATAATACAAATTTGGACAAGGACTTTTGCTGATCCTATTTAAAAATGCCCTTTCCCTCAGAGAGAGAAAGAAACCACAGATCTTGTTGTAAAAAGGGTGACTGGGCTGGCTGACCTTGCAGAAGGCACTGCATCCTGTGCCCATTCCTCTCCTTACTAATTGCCAGGCTGCATATTTGACAACAGAAGAGGCTAAGGAACCCTGCCCAGTCCAAGTTAAGCTTTGATCTTGTTGAGTTGCAAAAATTCTGTGTCAATGGCTAAAATTACCTAGTCAGGCTTCTCACCCTGGTCTAGAGTTTCCATCATTTGTTTATTTGTAGTAGGAAGAGATCATCTTCCAAAGTGGGTCAAAAGCAGATAGATTCAGCTCTACCCCCTGATGAGGCATAATAATTTTCTAAGCCTGCCTGGAAACTCAAATTAGTTCTGGATGCTTTCCTGTCACTTGGGTAGAAGGCTTATGCCCAGCAGTAATATTGATGAAGATATAAATTGTTGCTGTCTATCTAGTTTTTTACCAGCTCTTAAAGTTGTGTTTTAAAGTTCTATAGAGAAAAACAAATGGCCACAAAATGCTTTCTAAATTCTGCTTTTCTTGAAGCACTCATTCAGTAGGCCCTCTTTGTTGCCCTTCAATCATAAGAACATCTCCCCAGCTAGGGCCTTGTCTTGTAATTCTACGGGAAAGCAACTTAATCTGTACTTGCGGTTGTTACACCTTCCTGAGGACCAATGCAGAAGGCAATTCAGTAAGATGAAATTCGAACCTGCCTGGCATGCCTGATTTTTAACACACATCTAAAGCACATATTTAGCTGTCATCAGGAGATCTGACAGTTTATGGGAGAGGTGCTATGTACAAAGGACCAGAAGTGGGCATTCCCGGCACACACCCACTTAGAGCATGCTGTGATCTGAACTTCCCCTTTCCCTGAAGCCAAATACACAGAATGGAAAGGAGTTTCAACCACTGTAATAAAAAACATCCCATTTATAAGGCACCAGAGTAAGCCACAACCATGGTTTTCTTTAGGAGACACTCTTAAACGAGATATATGCAGGTAGAAACAAGTATATCCAAAAGCAAGTTTGCTCATCAAAAGTGTATGTGTGTGTGTTTGGTTTTGGCTTAAAGTAGTGCAAGGGATGTTTGGTTCCAGCCATCATCTGAGATCCTGAACTCCAGTTCCTTAGCCCTGGGATTTCTCACTCATTGGGCTGCATCCAAGCTCAGCTCCAGACATACTGTCTCTTACAGTCATCGAATTCTTAATAAAGCACCACCTGATCACAAAATGTTGCTCTTTATTATCGTAGTTGATCTTCACAAATAATATTTTAAGTAGGCATTATCATTCCCTTTTTAGAGATGAGAAAAATAAAGTACAGAGGATAAGGATCTGCCCTATAAGGCCATACAACTAGTGGGTGAGTGCCTAGAAAATGGTGGGGCTGTCAATGGAGCCCAAGGTCTCCACCTCTACAGCTCATGTCTTAACTGCTATGCCTTACTGCTTCCATGAGACCTTCTCAAGTCTGAGCTCTAACCTTACCAAACCTCTCCTATTCAAACTAAATGTTAGGATTATACACCATGTCATCTAATGCTACCTCCAGCAAAATGCATTCTCAACTTAAAAAAAAAATCCTAGAATTTTCTCGGAGAAAGCAGAGACTCTATCAGGAGAGGGATTTGTACTTGGTTGTCATCTGGTCCAACTGTCCCCACACAGGTAACTGTCCAGCCTTTAGGTGACTCCAGCCCTGGCCCACCATCTGACAGCAACTGCAGGGGAAACACCTTGTGAGAATGGCCCATGTGAGCCCATTCAGGCCAGAAGTATGAGAAAGAAAACTAAATTGTTGTTGTAAGCACTAAGTGTTGGGCAGATTGTTAATCAGCAGTAGACAACCAGAATACTACCTTTAGTGGAAAAGTATTCCAGTTCACTTCACATCATAGTATTTAGTGTGTAATCCAGAAATTTCTCCCACCATTTAATACAAATTCAAAAAAAGAAAAAGGATTTTAATCCCACAGATAACCATTAGCTATTCATTTAAATCTTGTGGCCAAATTTCAAGATTCAAAAAATCTATCATTCTTTGCTGGTTGCGGTGACACATGCCTATAATCCCAGTGGCTCCGGAGGCTGAGACAGGAGGATCCCGAATTGAAAGCCAGACTCAGAAAACGCGAGGCACTAAGCAACTCAGTGAGACTCTGTCTCTAAATAAAATACAAAGTAGGGTCAGGGATGTGGCTCAGTGGTTGAGTGTCCCTGAGTTCAATTCTCAGTACACTGACCCAGCACCAACCTGTCAGTCTTTTACTCTCTTATGTTGTGTATAATATAACAGAACAGGCTTGTTGAGAGTAGAAGTAGGATGGAAAAGTCAAAATACAAGGTCATTGTGTAGTTATTACATGACATTTATACTTTTGACATGTTTAATGTACCGTTGAATATGATTTTCAAATGATTTACTAACACTGTGAAAAGAAATATTCATTACTTGAAGGCAGGCTGTGAACTCTCAGAATTTCAGAATAACCATATGGGTCACCAGTGTACAAACAAAGGAAGTGGAAATATTTTTTATAAATGCTTCCTATGTGCCCAAATATTTTCTATGTTCCAGGACTTTTTTGTGAATTATCTCATTTGACCTTCTTTCAAATAAGGGAACTGAAGTTCCCCTCATTTCATAGATAGAACAACTGCCCCAGAGAGGTTGTAATTTGGGGATAATTAGAGGACCCAGGACTTGAACATAAGTCTGATTCCAATGTCTTCTTTACCTGATATCTGAATACACTTCCTGGGTCCTAATGAATGGCTGAGGCCATGTGACATATTTAATTATCAAAACTGAGGTGACACAAGCTGGGCAACATCCTCTAGAAACCTCTTTCCTTTGCCATGGCAACCAGCCATGATCAAGATGGCTGTCGCTCCCTTACTCTAGATCCTGGGCTGTCAAAGGTGGGCTGACTCCCCGGCCATGCTTTCTCTACTCTGTCTATCCTGTGGCACCAAGATTGAGTGAGGTGAGTGAGGTGCTGTAGTTCCTTGAGGCTCTCTAGGTATTTCCATCTTGTCCCATCCCATAAGTTTTGACTTGGAGGAGTAAGGCTCAGAGAAAGTCTTTCTGGCTCTCCTTTTATTCATCCCCCAGCCTTTCCTCAGCCAAAGAGGGAATTTTACGTCCTTCCGTGTGATGGAAAAACTTAATGGGGGTGGGGGGTGCCAGGGATTGCACTCAGGGGCACTCGACCACTGAGCCATATCCCCAGCCCCATTCTGTATTTTATTTAGAGACAAGATCTCATTGAGTTGCTTAGCACATCGCTTTTGCTGAGGGTGGCTTTGAACTTGTGATCCTCCTGCTTCAGCCTCCTGAGCCCCTAGGTTTACAGGTTTGCCTGGCAGGAAAATTTAATTTGATATCATATCATGCCTCCTACCTGTGATGCCCAATGGCTGGTTTTATAGGCTTGTGCTCTAGTCTTAGAGGCCTGGCTTGTATCTTTAATACCAGCTCTTATAAATCAAAAACACGGGCTGGGGATGTGGCTCAAGCGGTAGCGTGCTCGCCTGGCATGCGTGCGGCCTGGGTTCGATCCTCAGCATCACATCCCAACAAAGATGTTGTGTCCGCCGAGAATTAAAAAAAAAAACTAAATATTAAAAATTCTCTCTCTAAAAAAAAAATAAATAAATCAAAAACACTTGGGCTTCTCACTTACCTTCACCAGGAACTTGAGGAACTTTTTCATGAATCAGACAGCTGAGTTTTTCCACAGAGAACAATGAGCATTGTCCTCTACCTGTTGCTTGGCAGGTAGAGGAAAAGAAGTGAATAATAAAGGCAAAAAATGAACTCTTATTTACACCGCAACCTCCAACCATCTGTGTACCCACCCAGCCTACTCCCTTCACTGTCATCAGAGCCCTGTTCCAGCCTGGCCTCGCCTCTCATTCTCTTCCCCTATCTGCAATCTCCCTGGTTTACTGCTTCCATCACCTCACATTTAATCATCTTTATGTTTTCCCCATCAAGACACATATACAAACACTCAACTAAATTCCCCACCTGATTGTATGTCCATTTTTAATCTCCTCCTTGGGTGTTTTTGAAAGAGGAACACAGCACCCATTACTCCTAACCCCTTCCTTTTAGACTTCCAATCCACTGGGCCTGTGGCAGCTTTATCTCACTTAACCCTTAGCAGCATTTGCTCCTGTTGACCATTGCTTCTTAAAGCTCCTTCCTCCCCTGGCCCATCCTCTTCAGGCTTTCTGGCCACCTCTGGCCTCCCTAGTGAGCCTCTAAGCTTTCCCATGTTGTTGTTGCCACCTGTATTCTCCTGTGCCTTGCTTTTCTGCCTGCATCTCCCTCAAGTGAACTTATCCACCACCAAGGACTTAGTCCCTCTTTGCCCCAACCACACCTTTTCCATCCTGCATTTTTTTTTTTTTTGCAGGAGTGAGTGTTGTCTCTTTGACTGTTCACTTCCTGGTGGTAACAACCCTGCTTTTTCCAACAAGTTTAGGGTTCTTCTATCTTACAAGCAGAACATTTCTTTTGGTTTGTTTTTTTACTCTCCAAGGTAAGTCAAAAGATAAACTTTGTCACATTTTAATTTCAGAGTTTATTTGAGCAGACAGGGATTCATGGATAGGGCAGTTTGAAACTAGAGTGGTTCAGGGCTCCTCCAAAGGAGCACGAGAGTGTGGTTTTCATAGGATGAATGTAAAGCAAGGCAAAGAACCATTTGATTGGTTGAAGTGGAGAAGCAGTCTTACTTGGGATCATTCTAGTGGAAAGCCTCTGTTTAGAGGTTAGTGGGCAGTTTCTGACCTATTAATCTTAAGTTTCATCTTCCTAGAATATGAAAATGAGTTGGACTTTGGTTTGCTGATGTAGAAACCTAGGGCACTGGAGCTGGCCTGGTCCAATGGGCTCACAATTAATTATTTTAACTGGTCTTATGCATTTCTTTCAAAATGAATTGCAGTATTTGCCTGGGAGGCAGGAAGGGCAGGGCACTGCCTCAATTAGGTCCTGTTATAGCCAGCATTTGGGTGGTGGCCCTTTTGTGAATGTAAAGATTCTTCCTAATAGCACCTTGTTCTATCCTCCAAAACTTTGCACAATCAACTCCCTCCTTCTATGTCTGGAACATTCTTTACCTCCCCTCCACACTTTCTGTTTATCTCTGCTGGAATGTAACTTTCTCTAACCACCTTTTATTACCTTGCACCTCTCCATCACTCTCCATCCTCCACCTGACTCCCCACATCCCCTTTTCTTAGCAAATATCACCATGTGACATATTTTAAGTGATGTGTCTATTTTCTCCTTTTGGACTGTAAGCTACAGGAGGGCAGGAAATTTTGCTGCTTTGCTTAGCATTATATCTCCAGTGCTTCAGACAAGGCCTGGCAGACTCAATACATATTTGTTGAGAGGATGAATGAATGAATGAACAATATGTCTTTCCATGAGAAGAGGTAATTCACTGCAATCGATTTAAACTGTCCTACATAAATCACATCAGAAATCTGGGATTCACCTTAGTCTTGTTCCTCTCCTCAATATTCAATATCACTCAGTATCAATATCACTTTTACCCACTCAGTGTCTCTGAACTTAGTTCCTGTCTCTCTGCTTTCATTCCCAGTTCAGATCCACATATCACTATATTGTAGCCTTGGCTTCATGCTAAGTTTCTCCATGTTAGTCCTCACTCTCCAAATGATCCTTCCCACTATAGCCAAAGGGCGTTTCCAGCACACAAAGCTGCTGATGATACTCCCTGGCTCAAAAGACTTCAGTCTTCCTATTCCCCAGGGTTACCCTGATCTCTTTTGCAGACATGCAGCTCTTGACAACCTGGCTTCCTCTTAAGTCTGTCGCCTCACCTGTGAGATCTTTCTCCTTGGACTCAGAGCTCCACCCAACCAATCTCCTTCTGTGAGTTCAAGAACCAGGACATGCTAGAAACACAGGGGCTCTTGGATAGGGAGTGGCATTATGAGCTGAAAGTCTTCACTGACTCCAAAACAAACAACACACACACAGCTCTTGCCTCCTCCCACCCCAACCCCCTTCTATGTTCACACAGGGCTCTGTTTCCCTTTGCCAATTATGTAATTATAGCACTTCATTGTAATTGTCTGGTTATTAATCTCATCCATCAGACAGTGAGCTCCTGAGGACAAACTCTTTTCAGGTATTGTTTGTTTGCTCAGGGTCTCAAAGGGAAACTAGTGCACGGTGGGCACAGCAGAAATGTGGGTTGAAAAGACGACGGGTAAATGTAATTTAAACAAACACATTAATTTCATTCACATAAACAGAAAGAAAATTCAATTATCTTTTTTAAAATGGGAAAAAAAACAAGTTATTTAAAAATAACCCCTCTAATTAGTAAGACAATTTTAATGTTTGACATCTAACTTTCTCCAGGGTATGCAGAATTATTGAGTGTTATTTTGAATTTGTGTACCTATATTCCTTTAAAAGTGAATGATTTTAGTATAGAGAAAAATACAACTTGAAAGAAATCATCCACATAATGTTCCAGATTTTAATTTAGGTGCTATGAAAACAAACATGTTTAGTGTGTTCCTGCAGCAGGTGTGGGACGAGTGGGGCAGCCATTTCTCTGGGCCACCTCCCCAGCATCCCACCTTCCTGCCCCGGGGTTGACGGCACTTAGAAACGCGGAAGTGGTTGTACAGTCTCCAAGGTCTATTTAATCTTTGGCCTAGTTACTGAATTTGCCAAAAAGGAGGCCAATTAGTTCCAGGTGTGATGCTGGGGTCTCTGATGTGGAACTTCCCCATTGGGAAGTTGGCTCACACCTGCCTCCGAATGGCTCCAACATTATTACCCAGCCTTTTCTCTTGCCTATGAGCTGGGAAGGAAACTCTGTTCACTTGTTTTATTTCAAAGTCAGTGTCCCATATCTCCTTGAGAATCAAGAATGCATTTGGTAATGATCTTTCCACAATGTGAAAATTCAGTGCTATTTAGGTGATACAAGTTATAAGTTAAGAAATGGCCCTCTGAAAGATTAGATCGCAAAGCTTACTTTTATTGGAAAAAAAAAAAAAAAGCATTTCCCACTTTTGACAAACTCAAAAATACACCTGTGTTGATGAAGCTGGTCTTGCCCCTCATTCATGATGTGGTTCTTTTTGCCCAAATGGGTGATTTGTCTCCAGGGAGACTGATGTAACAGTTTTTCTATGAAGGAGCATAAAGAAAAAAACGTGATGAATTTCACGTATTGTAAAAATCCCTGCTTAATGCTTTCCAGTGTAGAATGCTCATCTTATACACCCTTGAAATGTTCCCAATTATAGTGTTCTTTTTTCCAGCCCTTGGGAAAACCAATTTTACTATTAGTTATACACACTTGTGGATCCATGTTTTCATTCTCAACCAAGAATCATGGCAAATTCTCAGCAGCTGATGTATATATGGGGAACTAACATTGTTCATTCTTTAAAAAGGTCCCTGTAGTATCGGATTTAATACGAAATTCATGGGGGCAAGAAGGCAGCCCCAACTCCCTAAATGCCTGTGGCTCACTTCGTTCACCCCCAACTCCTGCCAGGCCCTCAGTCCCTGTGGTTTAAACAGAGGCCTGTAACCTCAGGCTTGAACTTTGGGGAGATTGTCCCCACCCAGATATAAAGAACATCTATGAGGAGAACATGAGGATTTGATTAGAAAATGTGTTCAGGAGGTTGGACGGCTATGTACCAAGAAATATACTCTCATTCTTACGTAGTGTATAAAACCAGTGAAAAATTTGGGGTTGATGGAGAAATATTGGAATTCTATAGCCTAGGATGTGATGAACTCTTTTCAAATGGAAACAGAAAGTGCCTTAATTGTAGTACAAATATCTAACTTAAAAATCAAACACAGCTAAAAGCAGAATCAGGTAGGTGTGTATTTTCTGCTCCATAAAGATCACAATGCCAGGTGCCAATCTTATAAATGAACTCCAAAGACCAAATCCTTATTGGAGGTCTAGAAAAAACAATATTTTCATAGTACCAACAAGGAACAAATGACTATTAAGCCACATTCTTATATTCTGTCCTGTATATTTACTTTGGACATCAAATTTTCTAAAAAACACCCAAGATCATTGTATGAAATGTGCTTCTAATACAGTAACTCCCAATCTTTAAAAAGGAAAATAACATAAAGCATAAAACAGTATGGCAATGTTTGTAGTGAAAAGAGCCCCTTTTAGAGTAATGCTCACCTTAGTCCTTTCCTGCTTCTATAACAAAACACTATAGACTGGGTAATTTATAAATAATAGAAATTTATTGCTTGTGGGAAGCCACTCCTGAGCTATTTAGCGTCTTCACTTAGCCTTGAGCCAAGGAGATTTTGGTCTGGCATTGCACACTATTTTGTGGCCCCTCCCACTTAATGGATTATACAATGAGTGTGACTTCAAGTCCCTCTGCTAGGAAGCTGCTCTGTTAGCTGTGGAATTGGGCGTGACCCATTGGTCCTGGACAGACCACCTCCTACCTAATTTGGCAAAAGAACATTCTATGGAATACCTTTGAATTTCCCCCATATAAATAAAGCAAGTGGGGGCTCTTGTTCTCTCTTTCTGATGTGGAAGTGGACCCTTAAGGTCAAAGAGCCCTCCTGCCCTCACTTTCTAAATTACTTTGGATGTCGTGTGGTTTTTCTGCCACCTTCTTTTCTTAGCTTTATTTCGCAGCCAGCCCAAATCATGCAGAGGAAACTCGAATTCCACCACCTGTGCAGGACGTGGGTGAGAATTGCTCAAAGTTTTAGAAGCTGGGATAAAGATCAAGGTGTCAGCAGATCTGGTGTCTGAAGAGGATGAACCCAGTGTTCTCACAGATGGGACAAAATAGCAAAACAGGTTCCCTTAAAATACTTTATAGAGGTACTAACTCCATTCATGTGGGTGGGTCCCTGATGGCCAAATTACCTCTAAAGGCCCCACTTCTTAATATTCTCATTAGGAATTAAGTTGCAACATGATTTTAGAGGGACACAAATATTCTCACATTGGAGCAGTGAAAAAAAATTAGATAGCCAATGCTGGTGATAATTTACTAAATAAAATATATTCATTCAAACGTTAAGATAAAACTGATTTAGGAAAGTTAGAATTTGGTGCTTTGTAAACTTCTTTAGGTGAACACTGGTCCTAAGTGACAGAATAAGATTCTTTTGCCTAAAAGTTACTGAGAGATTAAAGGCAGATGACACACTGAAGTATCATTTAGATTTTGGATGTGTCTCTGAATCCATGAAAAATTCTGGGAAGAAAACGAGCAGAAATGACAAGGAGGCAGTTGTCATGCAATAGTTCTTTGAAAGACATTCAGAACTTTGCCTCAAGTGAGTCTTGGTCCACAATTGGGCCACTGACCATTTGATACTGATGTTGAGATGAAACTTAAAATCATTGATAAGATACATTTCAACAGTCCCCCCATCAGTTCAATTAGTTGGTGTTAGAGATTTTGGAAACTTGACCTTCTGCTTATGAGTATCTGGGAAAACAGTGAGACCCATATCATGGAAGTTTGCCATGTTTATATCATAACTACATACATTATGTAGAGCACATGCATCAGATTCTCTGGAATGAAGTGGAATATAAAAATATTGCTTAATACAATACTAAGGCATAATTGAGCAGTGATTTTTGTTTCAAACATGTAAAATCAACTTTAGGGAAATATTCCTCTCTGATAACACTTGTAGATCTGTACTTGTTTTTAGACTTTGTTTACCTGTGAGTTTTTTGTTTGTTTGTTTTACAAAGTTTCCTATTTTAGTTGAATTAACAATAAGAACAACACTACTTGTTGGGGGAAATGTGATATACTGGAGTGATTTCCTGTAGGAATACAGAAAATGTCCCAAGTATTAAAGTCGAAAGATGTTTCATCTGGGGCATAAGCTCTCCATGGACCATTCTGGATACTCATTCTATTTGAGCAGACGTTCTCTTCATTTTATGTGGCCCTATGATTCATGCTCCAGTAGAAAGCAAAGGTGTTTTCAAAATTTTATGCACATCTATGACTCATTCTTATGCATCATGCATATGTACCTTTAATTCTAAGGAAAAAACAGGAAATTATTTGATTCATCTTGCCTTAATATACTCTTGTTGTTCCAGATAGATTTTTCTCAAGCTAAGTTGAGAACTATAATTAACTTTTAAACCCTTACCTCTTTATTAACACATTTTCTTTTGCTGTGCTGTTGTTGCTTTTTTTCTTTTTGCCTTCTCTTTGAATGAGAGTCTGACTGTAGTGTCCCACTAGCCATAAATCCTCTTGCTGGCCTGCTTCAACGTCCAACTCACTCCCCTTCCAATATTTCAGACCCTTCCTCAGCAGTCTCTTGGTCTGCAGAGCACTTGGCATGTTGGAGAGGAAGACGAAGTGTGTTTCCCTTTGTGTTGGAGGTAAGCTGAGAACAATCTTCCAGTAAATCACTCACTCTCAACCTCTTCATTGTCAACTATTAGCATCTCCTTTCCAAAAACTGAAATAATATCCCATAACCTGGCAGGTACACTATCTTCTAGGTTGAACTCATAGAGTGTTTTTTTAAATTCAATTTAAGTATGATAAAACAATAATTTTGAGTTGTTAACCAATGGATTTCTCCTTACCTTCTTCTTCCCTTTGCCTCCCTTTAGATGTCTTTTCCCCCATTTGGTTTGGTTCCATTCAACAAGAAGATAACCTCAGTACAGGGATGTAACAGGACTTAAAACTTCCCTAGGTCTGTATCCCCCGAACCTCAGCACATCAACAAGATTATGCTAGGTGCCTCCAATGGGACCTTGAAAGAGAAGGAATGTCATTCAAGAGCGTCATTCACTGATATCTCCCTCAAGAAGCAGAGTGAATTCTTCCCTTTCTAGTCCCTAGTCTGGGAAATATCTCCAAAAATTGGAATGAAAATGAAGACAGAGAGGTGCCAACTCTTGTTAGCCTGTGATGTTACATGTTTCTATACAGCATGCTGGGGATTCTCCAGAGACTGACTTTAGCCTGGCTTCTTGTCCATGGAGTAAAGTACAAGGAAGCGGGTAAGACTGCAGGGAAGAAATTGCTCTCTGCTACGTTTAGGTAGATGATGCCAGTCAGCCTCACTGAGATCTTTGTACCTCAAATGAGAACTAGAAAAAGAGAATAAATCTCTAGGGGCCATGATATTATGAGATGAAGTCTGTGGTCTTGGTCCATTTGTGCTGCTATAACAAAATTCCATAGACTAGGTAATTTATAATAAATAGAAATTTATTTCCTACAATTCTGGAAGTTGGAAAGCCTAAGATCAAGGTGCTGGGATTTAGTTTCTGGAATAGGTTCTGCTTCCAAAATGGTACTTTGTTGCCATTTCCTCATATAATGAAAAGTAGGAGAACCAAAAAGGGTGAATGCAGCATGAAGCCGCTGGTAAAAAGCCTTCATCTCATTCAAAGGGGCTCTGCCCTCATGACCTACTCACCTCCTAAAGGCCTCTCCCACAATACTACGACGTTTGTGGTTATGTTTCAAGATATGAATTCTGGGAGACACGCAGACCGTAACAGCTGTGACAGGAAAACCAAAACAGAGAGATAAGCTGAGGATCCAATGTTCCCTTCTCCATCCAATAAAAATAACTTCCCTTTTTGGATGGCACATGTTCCTGAAAATCATGGAGACCTGAGGGAGGCATTAAACTTTATTAAATAAAAAATGTTAATGTTTTTTAAAGAATTCCTGGGTAGTAAATGAGATGTATACTCACTCATATTTGGCACTGCATTGCAATATTATAATGGTGACTTAATTTCATTAGTAAAAGTGATAAATGCTTATAATGACAATAATAATGAAAGAAGCAAAAAATCATGCCAAATAACATCACTAATAGGTGACCTATTGCTTTAATTTGGAGCTGGAATGTCTCCCAAAGGCCTATATATTAAATTCTTGATTCTTGGCTTGGTACTATTTGGAGGTAATGGAACCTATTGGAAGTGGGGCATAGTAGAAGGAAGTTTGGTCATTTGGGGCATGCCCTTGGGGTGAATATGGAGATCCCCTTCCATATGGATCTTTGCTTCCTAAGGGTCATGTGGTGAACAGCCCTTTTCTGCCACGTGCTCCTGTCATGATGTATTATACATCCATAGGCCCAGAGCAATAGGCCCAAGCAACCATGCATTGATAACTCTGACCATGAGCCAAAATAAACCTTTCATATCTTTTTAGTTTTATTATCTCAGATATTTTGTCACACTGATGGAAAGCTAACTAGCACACCAAAATAATGAAGGGGAATAATTTCATTGAAATGGAATCAACCATATGTGGAATAGTAAAGTA
The DNA here is from genome assembly GCF_052094955.1 of Ictidomys tridecemlineatus. Taxonomy (NCBI): domain Eukaryota; kingdom Metazoa; phylum Chordata; class Mammalia; order Rodentia; family Sciuridae; genus Ictidomys; species Ictidomys tridecemlineatus. The sequence continues at coordinate 453,555 of NW_027520967.1, forward strand.
AAAGGCATTACACTTAATTTTCCTTGAATTTAGTATTCAATATAGAAAAACACTATAACAAAATTAGAGGAAAAAGCTAAAATAATTAGGTGTACTTCTCATAATTGCTTCTTTACCACAGAAGATACCAGTTAACACAAGAATCCTTGAAAGTTAAAGGATAAAAACATTAAGAGGTTGAAGTCATTACATTTTGTTTGTAACAACATTGTTGACTTTATAAAGTATAAATTGATTCCCTACAGAAAAGATGAGATTAATATTTTTGTATTTCCTCCCACTCCACTTTCCCCAAATCCCATATTTAGGCTTAATCATGTTTCCTACTTTGGCCAATGAACCGTGATTGGACATGATGTTTGCCTCTTCTAAGCAAAAGTATTTAATGTAAATGTATGCTTTGGATTAGAACCAACTGGTTTGGCCTTCCACAATGATAATAGCATGTTCTAAAGTGGGGCTATTCTTTCAGTCTGGCTTAAACAAGGAGAAAATATGTGGGGATGAACCCAACAGAACCACAGCTGATTTCCTATTTAATATGTGCAAGCTAACAATATTTATTGTTGTAATCCATTAGGATATTGATTTTTATTACAGCATCAAAAGCAGCAACAGTTGTAAACTTCATATATTTATATTTTGTCCTATAAATATGATTCCTTCACTTATTTAGATTTAGTTTTATATTTAAATATATTTATGGTTTAGTATCAATATTTTACCATGGTATTTCCATTTCTGAATGATTTATTTTGATTCATCTCTTGATTAGCTAAATTTCAACATTAAGTAGGTTTGTCCAGAAAGGTTCATAATTGTATGTTATGTTTTGATAATTTTTTTCAATTTTGTGAATACATCTTGTGGCCTATCTCTAGTTGAATACCAACTTATCTGGGTATAGTATTCTTAAATTTTAATTCCTTTATTTTAAAGTGTTGACAAGAAAATTTAAAGAAATAGAAAAATTAGGTAAATGTTGCTATAGAAAACTTCAAAGGACAGGCTAATATGTTTTTTCCTTATAAGCAAATTTTTTCTTTTGACTACATTTCTAATATATTCTTTGCTTATTTGTTTGTTTGAAGCCCATTAAAGAAGACAAGATATATAAATATATAGAGAGAGATCTGTGCAGATTATTATATATCAATTTTTTCTGGTCTTTTCTATTTTGAATTTTCTATTTAATGGAATTTTTTAAATCATAGCTCTGAATATCTGTTTCTGTTTTACTGATTCTCTGATGAAAGAATACTAAATTATCCATATAGTGACTCATTTATTTATTTTAATTTTTAAAAATTGTGGTAAAATAAGCATAGCAAAATTTAACATTTCATCCATTTTTATGTGTGCAGGAGTTCAATGCATTCACATTGTTTTGCAACCACACCCACTATCCATCTTCAGAACTTTTTTATTATCTTACAAAACTGAAACTTTCTAACTCTTAAATAATTCCCTATTCAGCTCTCCACCCACTCTGGGCAACCACCATTCAACTTTCTGTGAATTTGATTATTCTAGGTGACATGTGTAGGTAGAATCATAAAGAACTTCTCATTGTTGCTGGCTTTTTATCCCCCCTAATATAACGTTTTCAGAGTTCATCCATGTTATAATATGTGTCAGAATGTTCTTCCTCTTTGAAACCAAACAATAATATTAAACTGTGTGTGTATACCATATTTTGTTTGTTTGTTCTTATTAAATCAGTATTTAGGTTGCTACTACATTTTGGCTATTATGAATAATGCTGCTATGAACATACATACATCTATTTGACTTCCACTTTCAATTCTTTGGAATATTGATCAACAAGTTGATTTGATGGATAATTTGGCAATTCTATATTTAATTTTTTAAGGAACTGCCATTCCATTTTCTTTTAAAAACATTTTTTATAACTTAATTTTATTTCTGTATTATTTTTTTATGTGGTGCTGAGGATGGAACCTAGTGCCTCACACATGCTCTACCACTGAGCCCCAGCCCCATCCCCTGCCATGTCATTTTCTATAGCAGCAGCACCATTTTACATTATGTAAAATATAATATATAATTGTATTTGTGTAATCCCAGCAGTAAACAAAGATGTCACTTTTTCCACATCCTTACTCCCTTGTTTCCTGTTTTTTAAAAGTAGTAGCTATTCTAATGTGTCAGGTGATATATTTCTTGCTCTAACTCATCCACATGAATTATTTTTATCTATTTTCTCTCTCTCTCTCTCTCTCTCTCTCTCTCTCTCTCTCTCTCTCTCTCTCTCTCTCCACACACACACACCCCATCTCTTCTCTATTTGCTATTATCACTTTGTCATTCTCATCTATATTCACTATAATAAATTCTAGTAATTCTTTTTGTTCTTTGTTATTAATTACTTATTGATATGATTGTTTTGGTAATCAGTTTCCCTAGCTTTGCAGTGTGTATTTTCAACTCTGTAGTTTTATTATCTTCATTTACAGAATTAAGATATTTTAAAAATGTTGTATTTCAAAGCATTTCCAAGGAGTATCTTTCTGTTTCTTAGGACAGATTTTCTTTGAGACTAGGTTCATCATCTGTCTTTGCCTGCTAAATATCGTTGCTTCTTTTCTTATTTTGTGTCTGTTTGCAAAGTTGCTATGCCTCTTCTCTTTTTGTTTATATTTTAATGCATAGTGTAGGAAGCGCTCACCAGTCTTTAAGAGACTACGACTGCACACTCTGTGAATCACATCTTTCTTTTTCTAAATCTACCTTTCTTCCTCTCTCATCTAAAGTTTGAGGTATAAATTTATATTCTAGACTCTTTTTTTGAAACCTGAAGGCTTTGGGAAGAGAGGGAAAGATTATTTGGGATTGGATGCAGTCTTTGTTAGAGCATATAAATTGTTTTAACAGTCCATAAATGCACTATGAAAGGTCCCAGTTCTGCTGAAGCACACCCCATTCCTTTGCTTTGGGCTATTCAATCAGCCCAGAGCCCAAGCAGCATTTTCCTACCTCAGCCTTGGATTCTTCAGGAAGATAGGACTTTCTAATCCTGTATAGGACTTTCGATCCTATGAGACTTTTCCTTGGCTTCTTCCTGAGTGGCCCACTCTCTCCCACAGGCTGCCCTTGTTCAAACTGGGAAATATTTCTAATAAATACAGAATTTTGGCTCTACTTTTTTCTTCCCCTTTGTCTTTCCCCTCCTCCTCCTCCTCTCCTCCTCCTTCTCCTCTTCTCCGTCTTCTCCCTCTCCTCCTTCTTACTCCTCTTCCTCTTTCTCCTCCTCCTCCTTCTCCTTCCTCCTTTACATCCTCCTCCTCCTCCATTTCTAGAAGGTGGGGTAGAAAGCAAGCCATAAAGCAATATTTTGTTGTTTTTCTTTCACTAATTAACATTTAGGTCATAAAGTTTAATCCCTTTTTATTTTGGGGGAGATGGTTTTGATTGTCTGCTTCTTATTTTTTTTTAATGCAGAAAGAGGATATTTGTTATCAGAATTTATTCTGTCTTTACTGGATATTAAATTTCCAGTCTCAGGGCCAGAGGAAGTCTCACCTTCCCTCTAAGGAAAAGCAAATTTGTGGCTCTTCAGCACGGAGGGGATGTTTATTAGAAATCGCGACAGCTACGTTGACTTTATATTTTTAGTTTCCCAGAATTTCAAGGAAAATTGCATTTTATCCACCAATAGATGACAAGAGGGGCCTATGTTGTCATTACAGTGCTGAATTCTCAGGCTTGCTGTGCATTTTGAGAGGATCCTTTCCCTTTCCTGATATCTGTCCATCTATTGAGGAGTTATATTGGAGTGAAGTTGGGTTAGGAGGAAATTTGGCCTAAGAAGATGGAGTAGTTGGGGCAATTATTTAGGTGATTGGTGTGTTGGGGCAGCTGCTCCCAAGATGTTGGGTATTTTTGTTAGCTTGTGTTGCTGTGACTGAAAGACCTGAGAAGAACAATTTAGAGGAGAAAAAGTTTATTTGGCACTTAAGAAGTCTCAGTCCATAGATGAGTGACCAACTCTACTGCTGTAGGCCCAAGGTGAGGCAGCACATTATGGGGGAAGAGTGCAGTCGGGGGAAACTGCTCAGCTCATGGCAGGGTCAGGAAACAGAGACAGAGAGGGAGGAAGGGGCCTCAGGAAGAACAAGCCTCTAGGGCATGCTCTAGGGATCTACCTCCTCCAGGGATGCCTCACCTGCCTACAGTTACGGCTCAGTTAACCATCTCAGTGGATTAATCCATGGAACAGGTAACACCTCTCATCATCTAACTATTTCCATCTCTGAAAATTCTTAAATTGTTTTACACATAAGTTTTTAAAAATATTTTTTTAGTTTTCAATGGACCTTTATTTTATTTATTTATATGAGGTGCTGAGGATTGAACCCAGTACCTCATACATGCTAGGCAAGCGCTCTACCACTGAGCCACAACCCCAGCCCCACACATGAGTTTTGAGGGATATCCCATAAATAAATCATAACACTAGGCAAAAAGAAATAGGCTACAGAAGGGAAGGAGGTGGGCTGTGGTTTGTGAGGGGCTGGGACTAAACTAGATTCTCTGCTGGCCTGCCTTCTGTTTTGCTACCCACCTGCCTTCTCATCCTGTCACGTCTGCCTTGCTGCTTTTACCTCACCGTTTCTCTGCTTTTTTAGATCTGTCCCAATCTGTGGTCAACTCTGTCCATAATTTTGACAAGGTAAAAGACAATGCAGAAATCGATTTTTTAAAATATTATTGCATCATTTCATCTGTATGTCAGTATAGATCCACTTTTGTCAATTATTTTAATCACCTGACAGGCCTTATTTTTGTCTCTGAAATAATTGATGATGATCTGATCTGGACAACTTGTAAACATCAAGATAAGGAATTGCTTTGTGCTTGTATTTTTGTTCCAACAGAAGAGTTTGTCCATATGCAACTAAAATGCCACAAATGCCAAAGGCACCAAAATTTCCACATTGATCCAGGAAGTAATATTTAAAATCTTTTCTGGTATGTGGGAAAAAAAATCATGTCATATCCAGGTGATTGACCCAATATCTAACACATCTGCATTGTTGATGTCTTTTGGCACCATAAATAATAAAACTTTGCATATGTTGGAAAAAGTCCAAAGTCTTCGAAATTCACAGGTGACCATGGGAAAGAGAAATCCCAGGTCACACATGGCTTGCCTTGCCGACCCTCACTGGGGCTGGGCTCACTGGTGCCCATGGGATCTGGCTTCCCAGGGTCACCCATCAGAGTTCCCAGTCATCACAGATTGAGACCCTCCCAGGATGACCTATGTGACTACACAGGTGATATTGAGTTTATCTTCCCCTTGAACATTGATTCTTCCAAGAACTCAGGTTTCAGTAACATTCTTGCCTCTCTTCAATGGGGATTGATAGATCTCTGATTGGTGCTGAGAGTCAGGAAGAAGAAGGGACTTGGGGCATTTTGCCACTCTCCTCCCTGGGAGCTGGTTGAGAATTCTCTCAGGGAGATCTGGTGGGGTCATGAAGTTTTCTTGGACTAGTCTTATATCTAAGACTCCTTTCCCTAAAAATGGAGTTTTGTGTCAGGAAGTTATGATCAACAGGATCATGACTCTGAGTTTATTGTTCCTGAAAAAAAAAATTCATACTTTCTTGGTGTCATTAGTAAGTGATAGCTCACCCCACCAGTTAATATTTCTGAAGAAATACATTTTATTTGAGGAGATAGAGGTAGTAAGAGGACAGGCCTGAAGCCTGGAGCAATTCTCTTCATAATTTTAATAATAATGATAATAATAATAAAATAATCCAAGAGTAAGTTTGTGTGAGGATTAAGTTTAAATAATAACACAAAGCACATAGCATAGCTCCTGCCACAATAGTATATGTTCAATAATAAAAATAACAGGGATTCTTGGAAACTCACCATAATAGACACATGTGTCTGCTATACAGTTATTGGTTATTTAACGACATAGAGAGTTAACCAATGTGAAATATGTGGGGGAGACTTCCTAAACCTACTACAGTAGGCTTTATTCCATAATTCATAGGAAAGAAATATTATATGTGATAACATATGTTATTATATAAGACTTAATTATGTACTCATGTTGAATGAAATATAGATAAATGGAAACAAGCTGCATTTACTCATCATTTAAAATATTATAGCTAATTTATGGAGCTCAGACATGTACAGGGGTACCTTAAGGCTCTTCTCTATGCTCATGGACCTTCTAAGTAGAAAACCAAAATCTGACTCCAAGTGTGCGGGAGTCATGCCGGGGCTCTGGTTCTCTAACTAAGCACACTGCTTCTTTTGCTAGCTATTGATTTGCTGGGCTATGCTTCAGGCTGTCACTCACAAACTCTTCAAACCTTTAAGGAGCTTTGATGTTGACTCTGACTCTGTGTTTGTTTATCTTATTTACTCCTCTTAGCTGCTCTGCAAGGTGACTATTACTATCATACTTTAGAGTTGGGGAAACAGAGGTTCAGGGAGATTCAGTCACACAGCTTTTTACTGGCTGATATTTTGACTTGTAAGAAGCTCTAAATATCAGCAGTTGCAGCTGAAGACTTCTAAATCCTATTCCCATGTTAAGAGAAAATGAGAAGTAAATATAATTACATATATAGTGAGTCTGCCAGAAAAACTAGGAGCAATGAACCTTTCTCCCCCCAAGCACTGGGTAATTTCCAGGGATCTCTCTAATAGAGGAAGGTTGGCTGAATCAAGTCTTGCAATCTCCCTGATTTTTTTTTTCCCTCCCAAGCGCCTTTTCTTCCATCTCTGAGAAATGCTCTGGAAGTCATTAAGAGGAATGAAAGAAACCATAGGATTTGGAGCTGTGCTGCAGTTAGAGTGACAATGAGAGCCTGGGGTGCTGTGTTTGGAAGGCAGACCCAGAATTCAGCTCCTGGATGGGTCCAATGTCTCCATTTGCTTGGGCTACTTTGTCCTCTGCGATTTAGGTACAATTTGCATGAACCATGTGAAATCTACAGTTGTATATCTGGTGTCCTTTCTAACATACGTAGCAATTCTTGGTGGTGGTGGACAGACGTGTGTCTGTGTGGGAAGGTGATGGGGCTTTCTCTTAGTTCTCCATTGAATTCTTGCAGAGAACTCTCTGGGGCATCAGAGCCTTTTCTTCCTGTTCCTTTGTAGTTCTGTGTCATCCCACTTGGCACAATGCTAATCTCTTTGTGTCTGAAGTATACTGTGTGGAACAGCCCCACTCACAGGTGGGGACTGGGATTCACAATATACAAACCTGAAAAGGAAGCTCCACATCTCTCTCCCTGAAGCTTTTTTTGCTCCCTCGTGTTTTTGTCTAACTCATCCATCATCCTTCCTCTCCTCTCCATCTCATTCACACTGTTCATTCTCTCCCCTTGAATTCCTACTTGTTTTGTAGAGAGACCAGTTTCTCTAATTCAAACCCATTTTAGTTTGTCCTTAATTGTATTCCCAGACAATTCCACCAAGCCTAAAGAAAGATGGTTGGTTCAAAGAAATTCTGTTTAACCAGGGTTAAGTAAGTACATTAGATGAATTCTCATTTTCCAGCTTTGGTGAATGCTTGTCACTCAGCAGTAAAAATATCTTTTTAAAAAATATATTTATTTTTTAGTTGTATTTGGACACAATACCTTTGTTTTATTTATTTATTTTGATGTGATGCTGAAGATTGAATCCAGGGCATCACACGCACTTAGGCAAGCACTCTACCACTGAGCCACAACCCCAGCCCCATAAAAATATCTTTTTGAGCACGTACGTAAGCCAAGATCGTGGGGACCTTTAAACTCGTATTCACTCCCTCTGTGGACATGTAAGAGCAGAGGCCCTTTTTCATTGAGCCACACCACCTGGGCGGTGGGATCCTAGAGGCTCTGGAATCTCTCCTCTGCTCATTCCATCCCTTTGGGGGACCAGGGGTAGAACTGAGCAGAATACACAGACCTTTCTTTTCAAGTTCTTTCTTAAAAATCTCTTAGTGGTTCCAAGACACTCCTCCTTCCTGTTTCCAATGCCTTGCCACTTCTAGAGCTGCTTCTAAAATTCTCATTCAAATTGGGAACGGACACCTCTCTTGCAGTAGACCAGCCCTGGTTATGACACCTTGATTTGAGCACAAGACAGCTTTAATACACACCTAATACTTCCCTTTGCACAAAGGGTAAGCTTTAAAATGCTGCTTGCAGGTCCGTTTATTCCTAAGTCCTTCATGGCAAAGGGTATAAACTTTAAAAGCAGGCATATAGTCTTGTGAATGTTACTGTGGTTCAGTTTTCCAACATACTCCTTTCTTCTGATTTAACAGTAAGCTAGCAGATTTTTGATATTAAGGATAAATATTCCATTTCAACAGTCACTTTTCTTTGTCTCTTGCTGATTGCTGTGCTTTGCTTAGGCCTGGAGATCTTCATGTTGCATGATTTGCTCTTTGTCCTTCAAAATTGCTCCTTCTAATGAGTGACTCATCCCACTACTCTGTGGACATCCGTCATCTTCTTGGCACTTTCTTTCCTTTTTTTTTTTTTTAGCCTTTGAATTTTGTTTCCTTTGAAGCTACAGCTTTTTAAAATAGCAATTTCAAAGTTTTCAATGGCTTTATACTCATCAAAAAATTAAGCATTTATCAGAAATAACAGAAATAGAATCATCACTGCGTGGACTAACAGACCAGATGATGTTTGAGTCCAAATCATCCCAATGAGAGAAGCTGTGGGGGGCGAGCAGAGCTCAGGGTATTTTGCTTTGGGGTATCGCTCTGTAATTTTTGAAACTACACATAGATGATCTCTGCGTATCTTACTACTAGGAGTTCTTGCTGGCTCACGAGAGGCTGGGTCATTGGACAGTGTTGACCTGTGCTATAAAATTAGCATTCCTAAATGAAGCTCTATTCTGAGATGAGCTCACTAATCCTATGCTTAAGTGAAGCTACTTTCTTTCCAAGGGGCCTCCTCAGACACTGGCAATAATTTACTCTCCCTTTCTTTCTTCAAGTGTCTTAATTTGTAACTCAGCGGGAAGAGGAGAGAAGAGGTGGAGTGGACATTATCTCTTTTCTCTCTTCCATGAGGCCTAGATATCTTTATTGCATGTAACTTTCCTGGTGATCATGCTGCTGCTTATCAGAGTTCCTAAGAAAGATTTTCAGATTAAACTTCTCATCAAGATTTTTTTGCTAGACTGATAAGAATTAATATCAGGACCTGCAAGGTTTTTTCCTCTATTTCTCTCTAGACTAGGCAGTCTCCAGTAGTGAAATACATCTGAAGATTCAGTGAAACCTCTGCTATTCTACTACTTTTCCATCCCAGGGGAATCACAAAGTGGGAGTGGAAGAGCTAGATGTGGTCCCAGATCAAACATTGGTTTGGGCTGCTTGATGTGCTCACAGACCTCAAAAGAGCTCTGTTTCACTAATTTTATTGGCCTTTACCCTATAACTTAACCCAAAAGATGCCAAGTCTTTACAATAAATGGTTACCATGGAAACTCAGGGAAACCCAGAATAAACCCAGAGTATGAAATCATTGTTTAGAATGTCCTGGGCCTGTTCTTTCTAATTCTTGGTCAACACTTTTTGGACAGGCGTTCTTGCTGAGGAGGAGGCTTGAAACTTGACATGCTTCATAAGCAGATGAGATGTCAAACCTTTTCGGAGGGGCCCCAAATTAACAGTCAATGGCCCCTGCTCCAAACTTCATCAAAATGCCTCACTTAGCTTTAATTCCATACTAGATAAAAGGCAAACCCCTGCCTGTCTCTCTTGCCCAAACCTCTCAGCCCAACACCTACTAAAATCCTCTGCTTTTCAGTTTGAAAGCTGTCACATGAACATCTGTGAGACCCATTTTTTCCCTCTGTTTTAAAACATTGGTGCGTGTTAGTTATACAGAATGGTGGGTTTCATTGTGGCCTATTCTTATATACATAAAAATGTCGTTTGATTTATTTCAATCCCTAGTCACTCCCCCGTCACTCCCCCTACCTTCCCACCTCCCTCCCCTGATCCCCCTCCTCTGCTCTAAGGATCTCCCTTTACTTCCTTGGTCTCTCCTTTTCCCCTGTTTATTTTTTCTCATTCTAGCTTCTACATATAAAATAAGGCAAATGATATTTTTATCTCTGAGTCTGATTTATTTTGCTCAAAATTATGATCTATGGGACCCATTTTTGTTTGAGGAGTGATATCACACCACCACCCCACATGAAAATAACAGGAAAAGACAGCTATTTGCTGCCATGATCATGATTAGTATATCTGTGGCATATTTTTTTCCTGTGATTTTATTTTTAACATGTTTGTGTCTTTATGTTAAGATCTATCACAGAAAGTCTTTTCAAAAGATTTATCATAGCTGACCTTGCTTTTTTATTCATTATGAAAATTTCTCTCTCGTACTGTAGTTTACAGTATTCACAATCAATCTGATTGGATTTAAGTCAATCATTGTGATTTTTAAAATTTAATCACATCTGTTCTTCCTTGTCCCCCCCCCCGCAATTTCTGCCTTCTTTAGGATTGAGAATTTTTTATTATTTCATTTTATGGTCACTGTTGCATTAAAATATTATTATCTAGACCTTGTTAATTTAGTTTTCGGGTTTTTTCTAGGATTACAATCTCTTTTATATAAACTTTCCTCCTCTTCTTTCTCCTCCTCCTCCTCCTCCTCTTCCTCCTCCTCTTCTTCTTTCTTTGTACCAAGGATTGAACCCAAGGGGACTTAACCTCTGAGCCACATACCCAGCCTATTACTTTTTATTTTGAGACAGGGTCCCACTAAGTTACTTACAGTCTTGCTAAGTTTGTGAGGCTGACCTTGAACTTGTGATCCTCCTGCCTCAGCCTCCTGAGCCACTTGAATTACAGGCTGTGCCACTGTGTGCTATTTCATGTATAATGAAAGAAACTTCCAACAATATATTTTCATTTCTATAGTCTGTTACTTTGGCTATTGTGGTCATACACGTTGTAAAACCTATAATATGTTGTTCTTATTCTTACTTTAAAAATATATATGCTATAAGCCATACAATGCATTGTTACTAGTTTTGCTTTATCTTTTTAATTGATTTTTTAAAAAATAAATGACAGCAGAAAGCATTACAATTCTTATTACATATATACAGCACAATTTTTCATATCTGGTTATATATAAAGTATGTTGACACTAATTCGTGTCTTCATACATCTACTTTGGATAAGATGTCTATCACATCCCACCATCCTTGCTAATCCCCTGCCCCCTTCCTTTCCCTCTCACCCCTCTATCTATAGAAAAGTTTTAAATATCTATCTGAATATATTCCATAGCTGGTGTGCTTCATTCCTTTGTGCAGATTCAACTTTTCAGCTGCTAACATTCTGCTTGCTCTTGAGGACTTCCTTCAATGCAGGACTTCATGTAATGCATAGTAGCTGGAAATGAATTCTACATTTTTGGTGTATAAAATAGTATTTTTCTTAAATTTAAAAAGATATTTTTTCTAGATTTAAAATTTTAGGTTGATAAAGTCTTTTTAAATTCTTTTTTTCAACTTTCAACACTCTAAAAATGTGATTCCATTGTCTTCTGGCTCCTATAGTTACTGTCAATAAATCTATTATACTCTTATGCGAGTTCCAGTTAGGTAATATATCTTTTCTTTTCTCCTTGCATTAATATTTTTCTTTTACATCTCTTAGGAAAAAAAAACTGTTTAGTGTGTTCCTTGAATAGGTTTTTGTTTTTGCATGCGTATTCTTTCTTTTTTTTAAGGGCTAAAGACCAAACTCAGCCGTGTGCCTGGTGGGCAAGTGCTCTATCACTAAGCTAAATCCCCAAGCATTTTCAGAATCATTGAGCTTTACTATCATCACATTCAGAAAGATTTTAATCATTATTTGTTATAAAATTTTTATTCTTTTATTTGCCACTCTTCTTCTGAGATCCAAAATGTGTATATATTAGACCATATACTGTTGTCTCAAAGATCATTGCAATACATTTTATTTTTTAAACTTTTCATCTTGTTCCTGCTTTATTTGGATAATCTGTACTACTGTGTTGTCAATTTAATTATGTTTTCTTTTGAATGTCTAATTGTTTTCATTTTAGATGCTGTGTTTCTTTAAATATTTGCTCCTTTTGGTTTATTTTTGTGTCTTCCATTTATATCCTCATTTGAACATACAGTAGCTAGTGTCTTTGATTGCAATTTCATTCTATCATTTGTTAGCCTTTCAATTGAAAAATTTTCATCTTGGTTATTTTCCTGCTTCTTGGTATTTCTAATATGATATTTGATATGTTAGACATTGGTAAAATTACTTCATCAAATCTATGGATTTTATTGTCAACCTTTTAAGAGTGTTAGTCTCTCCTCTGGTGTTCACTTCAGTTTGCTGATCATTTTGATCTTCTTGAAACTTTTATAAACGTTTATTAGAGTGGTTCTAAAGTATCATACCCTTTAGGGATTTTTAATCCCTTTCTAAAGTGTCTTACTGGAGCTTCTACTAAATGCTTGACAAGATCAAGTCTCCCTACCTTCCAGGTACAACTTGTAACCATAGGTGAGCTCTGTGAGCCACTAAGTCCATAGCTATTGAGCAGCTGCTTTGTTAGTCTTCTGAATTTTAGCCTGTGTGTGCAGATTTCAGTATTCAGCTATGACACAAGCAGGCCCCTCTGCAGGTTCCTGAAGCTATTTCTGCATAGTTTCCTACTCCCAGAACTGCAGCTGGCAATTTCCAGTCACCTTAATTTTCTTAAAGACTTATCTTTGTCTCTTGTAACTCTGCCATGCTCTTCAGGAATGTCCATCTTCCTCCATGGTCTACAGTATACCTTCAGGCAGAAAGCAAGCCTGATTGTAGGGACCATCTGTCTTGTTTCTCTTAGAGAACAGAATCCTGTTGTGCATGTTGGCCAAGAGATGAAAGCAGTTCCCCCATGCCTGATTTTATAGTCATCTATTCAAGATAGGAAAATCAAGCCTTTCCTTCTAATTCACAGCTTAAAGTAAACTTTGCAGCTGTGATTAAGTTTAGAATCCAACACAGAGAGTTTATCCAGATGGGATCAATGTAATCATGAATATCCTCAGCAAATGAAAGAAGCAGGTAAAAGAGCCAGAGTTAGAGAGGGAAACGTGATGACAGAAGTAGAGATTGGAGTGGAGTAGCCATGAGAAAAGGAATTTTTTGTATCATCCAGAAGCTTAAAAAGGCAGGGAAATTTTGTGGAGGTCTTTGTTATAACAACAATATAGGAGACTAATATAATTTTAAAGAAGACATAGTCCCTTTCTTCAAAGACATTGTTATCAATGCTTGAACCTTCCCAATAAGCCTATGTTAACCATTCTCAATTCAATGTTCTTCATACTCCAGTAATAATTCCCAACTGCCAGACATTGGTGCCTGGCCATTATAGCTTTTCTCCTCCTTAACTTCTTCTCTCCTCTCCTTCTTTTCCTCCCTCCTCCTCCTCCTCTTCTTCTTCTCCCTTCTCCTCCTCCTTCTCTTACTATAACTTGATATCACTTCATACCATATCTATTAATTTGGGGATTGGCCTAAGGTGATCACCCTGATGGTACCAGCTTCAGCTTCTCCCAAAGCAAATATGTTTGTAAAAATCATGAGCTTGAAATATGAATTATATTCTTTTTGATGTGCATTAAAATGTCCATATTTGCTAAGATTATTCTTCCACATAACCCCCAAATTACTTTACAAACCATCAGTGATGCACATAAGTATTTTGGAACATCTAGCCATACTCTTCCCAGCATTTAGCAGGGTTTTCACATCACAGAGTTTTATGTTGGAGAATGCAGCTTGCTTCAATGAGGTGTGGTTTAACTAGCATGACTGCCAGCCAGCATAGCAGCAGTGATGAAAAGATTCCAGGGACTTGGTTTCTTACTGATGTATGATGCTATTAGGCATCAGTATTTAATCAGTTCTACTGAGAGCTAGTAGATATATGTAATTTGGAAAAGGAACACAGCTTTGAACTGTTTTAAATACTCCCTCCCACAGGCAATCTCTCAGTTATTCCATGCTAATATTTTCCTTGAATGAAGAGCAGTTGTGTTGTTTTTTTTTAAAGCACTCAAAAATGATTTTATGTCAGCATTCAAACTCCTGGAATTTGGTGTTGATTTAGGTAAACTTGCCAAATTCTGGCATGTCCTAAATAAAAGAACGCGCTAGAGACTGGAGAAGACACAGCCCAATTGTACACATGATGCACATTGTCTCCAGATTTTCTGCAGTTGTAGAAATGAGTTGGAACAGCACACAGGAGGCTATAGATTGCATATTCAGCAATTACACAGCTGATCAGACCAGGCCTAACTGAATCTGGCATAGTTTCCCAGGGCCGTGGTTTCCTATTCCTCTTTTCTTTTGTTCCTACCACAGGGTAAGACATTCTTGGACAATCTCTGAACTGTACTTATTTTTCCACCTCATGGACACAGATTTTTATTCTTCCAAATCCTAATATATGGTAACCACAATGAGGAATACATCACCTGTCCCCCATCTGGTTATGGTTTTGATGTGAGGTGTCTCCCAAAAGCTCACATGTGAGAAAATGCCAGAAGGTTCAGAGGAGAAGTGATTGGGCTGTGAGAGTCTTAATCTAATTAGTGAATTAATACCTGATGGAATTAACTGAGTGGTAACTGAAGTCGTAGGGTGTGGCTGGAGGAGGTGGGAATTGGGGCATGGCTTTGGGTATATATTTGTATCTGGAGTGGAATTATTTTCTCTGCTTGCTGGTCACCATGATATGAGCTGCTTCCCTCTGCCACACTCTTCCTCCATGATATTCAGCCTCACCTGGAGCCCCAAGGATTGTTGCTGGATGTCTATGGACTAAGACCTCTAAAACTATGAGTCCTCAAACTTTTCCTCCTTTACAATTGTGCTGGTTGTGTCCTTTAGTCACAGCAGCAAAAAAGCTGACTGAAATACCGTCTCTCTTGCTCTGTTTTAGCAGAAAGAAGACAAGATCCATGAAACTCAGATTATATCATAGTTTGGCCACTGTTATAGTTTGGATATGAGTTGTTACCCCAAAGCTCCTGTATTTATGTAGGAGGTGAAATGATAAGATTATGAGAGCTATAACTAATCAGTGAATTAATCTCTTTTTAATGAATTAATAATTTGAAAGAACTGCCATACTGGGTGATAACTGTAGACAGATAGGGTGTAGCTAGAGAAAGTAGATTGCTGAGGGTGTGCCTTTGTAATATGACCCTGGCACCTCTCAGTCTGTGCTTCCTGGCTGCCAAGGGCTGAGCAACTTCCCTCTGCTATGCCCTTCTGCCATGACGTTCTGCCTCACCTTAAGTCCAGAGGAATGGAGTTGGCGGTCTAAGGAATGAACCTCTGAAACTGTGAATCAAAATAAGATTTTCCTTCTCTGAGTTGTTCTTGTTAGGTATCTCTGTCACAGTGACAAAAAAATCTGACCAAAACAGCCACATACTTACTGTATGAACTTAAGTAAGACCCTACACTTTTATAAGCAATTCCTCCTTTATCTACAAGATGACAGTGATAATACCTTAAATTGTAGTTCAAATAACCATATACTATGAGCAAGGGAAAAAAATCAGCACAAAAGCTCTTGTAAACTCTGAGGTGTCAGCTCTATTACTGTCACATTGTACTCTAGCATCTCTTTAGAAAAATATTTTATTAGTAATTTCTTGATTCTCAAAAATACGAGGAAGAGTGGGAAAAAATCAGACCCTGTTGTTCCCACCTTAAGACTCTTAAGTAGTTTTACATTTTAACTTTGAATCCACATCATCTGACCACGACTTACCTCTCTCTGACTATATTTCCCCTTGGCTTATACCATTCTAGCCAAACGAGCTTCTGGTCATCTCAGACATGGCTGAAATGCTCTTCCTCTCTCACACAGTGGGCGCCTGGTTGCCTCATTAGGCTCATTAAATACCTCACCTACCCAGACCCCTTTCCTCAATTGTTGTGTCTTAAAGGATCTTCTGGCGCCATAATTCTTTATCTTGATATGCTCTGTATTTCTTTCAGAGGGCCAACAGTGCATGTCAATCAGATAGTCCATTGTCTATTGGCAGTGAAATGTAAGCTCTGTGAGGAAAGGAATAGTTTCCTTTTCAGACATAAAAAATAAAGTTGCAGGAGGCATTCATTCTGCCAACAATCACACTGGTGCTCTTGGGAAGGAGCAGGAAGGTGGAGGGGGTGAGTTGAGCAAGAGACTGGAATCTTCTTCTGGATTTCGGTTCAGGAGGACCTGGTCCTGGGAATGCACAGAGCCTTTCATTCTTCTCAGCACCCTCTGTATCTAGAACAGCCTGGTGCACAATAAGGCCTCAGTGTGTTTTGCTGTGTACAGAACGAAACACGCCTGTTTCTGTAATGGACTGAAATCATGGCTGTTGTCCTTGTTACCGCGTATCGGCTCCTCATGAAGCTTCACTGCCACTTTGGGGACTCATCCTTTGACCACGCTCCATGCCTGGGTGTGCCTTTTTCTCTCCGACATATTGCTCTGCAACAAATCTTCCCGTGTGGAGACAGCGGGTGCTTCCCACCTTTCATACTACTTACCAAAGGGGACAGTTAGGAGAATTTGTTAACAATAAAAATAATTGATGACAACATTCATAATAAATCAGCTAAAACTTACTGTATAACATGCCCCATGCACTTTTCCAATAGTTTTGCAGATACTAAACTCATTTAATCTTTATAATAACCTTCTAAGGTAAATTACAATTACTTCTTCTTCCATTTTGTAGCAGAGGAAACCCAGATAGAAGGCCAAGTAAGTGAACAGTGACAGAGCTGGGACACAAGCCCTGGGCAGTCTGGCTCTAGGGACTTTGTGCTTAGCATTTAGCTATAAACATTACAGCCCTTCAAGGCAGATCTTCTGGGCTTATCTCCAGCCTTCTTGGGCCAGATGGTATACTTAGCCTTTAACTGACTGTTTAATGTTTCAGTTACATAAGGAACACATGAAATAAATTCTCATGTAAAGCAATTAACACATCCAAATAAAGGAAAAGTCCCCTTTGACCCTATAATAACTTCAACTTCTTCTTCCAGTGAGAGTCATTGTACCCAATCTGTGCATATCCTTCCTAAATATTCCCTATGCATACCTCTATGCCAATAGAGAATACAAAATATAGCTGTGGTTTCTTTCTCAATTGTAAATCTATAGTAACCTGTAAAAACAATTTTAGCTGTAAAGTCCTTTCACTGACAACATGCTGTTTAGGTAGGTGGAGGGTTGAAATTTAGTTGGTACCCAATAATATGGCCATGGGTGTAGTTGAAATGTAATTTGGTAAGTAAGCTCTGCTTTTCTCCTGGGACCAGGGCTGACTGATCTATCAGGGCCAAGTTACAGTCAGGAGCACACAATGTTTTAGTTTCTTTTAAAAGTGAGAAGAAAAAAATGAATATAACAATAATAAATATGAAATAATGAATCCAGCCAAGATTGTATTTGTCTTTATACCAACATAGTCATGAAATATGACTTTGGATGTTTCATGACGGATACAGGCTCAAAGGCAAAGGTACCTAGGACAGGGGTAGGGGTCCCACCTGGGTGGTCCCCATAGTCCAGCAAGTACATGGTCAATGCCTGGAAAAAATAGGGGTCTCCTGAGACATCTCCCTATGTTTAGGCTGGTGTCTGTCAGGACTGGTCAAAGTCATTCTAGGTTTTAGCTCAGTGGTAAAGCGCTTGCCTAGCATGTATGCGGCACTGGGCTTGATTCTCAGCACTGCATATAAATCAATCAATAAATGGGGCATTCCATAGATAGGGGTGAAATTTTTGAATATCACTCATACTCTCCATCTGTTCTGTTTGCTGATAAAGTATAGAAAGATTAACTATATATTCAACCAATCCACTATTTTTTTTTACTCAAACACAGAGCCACCTCCCCAGCCCCTCTTTTTTTTTTTTTGTATTTTATTGAGAGACAGGGTCTCATCAAGTTGCTTAGCACCTCATTTTGCTGAGGCTGTCTTTGAACTCATGATCCTCTTGCCTTAGCCTCCCAAGCTCCTGGAATTACAGGTATGTGCCACTGTGCCCAGCCCAATACACTTCTTCAATCTTCCCCACGATTTCACAGATGGTAGTCACATTTATTGTTTAGTCAGTCATTTGGCTGAGTAGTTAATTTGAGCTCAGGAGCAAACATCATCTGGAGATAGTGAACTCTGAGAGCCTTGGTCCCAACATCTCTGCAGGCATTGACTGAAGGGACTGTGAGTTTGCTGCCCCTGGGAATTCAGAGAGTGTACTTGGGAGATTGTTAGGAAAAGGTTGGTCCATGTTACACAGGGGCATCCACGGCATTGTATGTGTGGGCAGAGGGTATACTGACCGGATGATCAACAGGTTGACAATGATATCTTGAAGAACCTATGCAAGTTCCACTAGATCCACCTCTGCTACATGTCCTTGGCCTCTGTCCCTAGCTTGTTGGATGAGCAACAAACATCTGACTTAACCTGGGCCAACAGATTCTGTCCCACATAAGGATTTGAAATGAGAAACACAGAAACGCTTGTGTGGGAAGTGAGTTCAGTAATGACAGAGCTCTAAGGAAGAAGTGAAAGCCTAGTCCAAAGAGAGGGAGAGAGAATGATAGACAAAGTTGAGAGAGTAGAAAAGCAGCCGCACAGCCTGAAGGGAGAGGAAGGGCTGCTTGGATTCTGGAAACGTTTAATTCCTTTCTAGGCCTCCATGAGGCCTGGCTGTGTTTCTGCTTCAGGCCCGACACAGAGCCATTTTTGCTCATGCTCCTTTGTGTAGATTTCTGTTGCTTGCCTCAGATATATCTCCTCTGCATGAGGCAGCACATTTCTTTATTTTAGAACACATGTGACCCCATTTCCTCAATTGGTGATAAGCTCTGGCTGGTTATTTTCTGTTTAAAGGAAAGCATAACTGAAGAATATTGTGGAAGTCTGACATTAGATGCTTTTCAGGTTTGCGATGAAAATATTAAGGAACCAATTGTTTTGTCATAGAAGTTGATTCTATCAAAGTACTTTCAAGTCTTTCTTAAAATGAACTTGCTTTAGTTTAGCCTGTCTGAGGAACTACTGTAATTTGGATAATACAGCTATTATTTTCTCTGGGTTAATATTTTGAAGAGCCACTAATCTTTTTCCTCCCTTAGGACCAAATCGACAAAACCTCAGTGATTGCTCCAGGGAATCTGTAGCTCATTTCAGGCATATACTCAGAAAGAAAGGAAAGCTAACATTTGGCATTTGTTTTTTTTGGGGGGGTTGGATAACTTCACTTAGCATTATCTTCTCAAACGCTATCAATTTACCTGCAAATGTCATGATTTTATTTTATTTTTTTGCTGAGTAAAACTTCATTGTGTATATATGCCACATATTTTTTTATCCATTTATCCACTGAAGGGCATCTAGGTTGGCTCCACAGTTTAGCTATTGTAAATTATGCTGCTATAAACATTGATGTGGCTGTGTCCCTGTAGAATGCTGTTTTTAAGTTCTTTGGGTATAAACCAAGGAGTGGGATAGCTGGGTCAAATGGTGGTTCCATTCCCAGATTTACAAGGAATCTCCATACTGCTTTCCATATTGGCTGCACCAATTTGCAGTCCCACCAGCAATGTCCAGTGTACCTTTTCCCCCATATCCTTGCCGACACTTGTTGTTTGTCTTCGTAATGGCTGCCATTCTTACTGGGGTGAGATGGTATCTTAGAGTAGTTTTGATTTGTATTTCTCTGATTGCTAGAGATGATGAGCTTTTTTTATATATTTGTTGATTGATTATATATCTTCTTCTGAGAAGTGTCTGTTCAGGTCCTTTACCCATTTGTTTATTGGCCTATTTGTTTTTTCGGTGCTTAGTTGTTTGAGTTCTTTACATACACTAGAGATTAGTGCTCTGATGTGTGAGAGGTAAAAATTTGCTCCCAGAATGTAGGCTCTCTGTTCACCTCATAGATTATTTCTTTTGCTGAGAAGAAACTTTTTAGTTCGATTCCATCCCATATATTGTTTCTTGGTTTTAATTCTGACGCTAAAGGAGTCTGATTGAAGAAGATTAGGGCCTTCTTTTTCTTCTATTAGATGCAGAATCTCTGGTTTAATTTCTAGGTCCTTGATCCATTTTGAGTTAAATTTTGTGCATGGTGAGAGATAGGGGTTTAATTCCATTTGGTTGCATATGGATTTTCAGTTTTCCCAGCGCCATTTGTCAAAGATGCTATCTTTTCTCATGCATTTTTTTGGCATTTTTGTCTAATATAAGATAATCGTAATTTTGTGGGTTATTCTCTGTGTCCTCTATTCTGTACCTTTGGTCTACCATTCTGTTTTGGTGCCAGAACCATGCTGTTTTTGTTACTATTGCTGATATAAGGAGGCTGACTCATAGTGGAGTAGGGAGGGGAAGCATGGGAGGAATAGATGAATTCTTGATAGGGAAGAGGGGTGGGAGAGAAAGGGAGGGGCAGGGGATTAGCAAGGATGGTGGAATGTGATGGACATCATTATCCAAAGTACATGTATGAAGACACGAATTGGGTGTCAACATACTTTATATACAAACAGCGATATGAAAAATTGTGGTATATATGTGTAATAAGAATTGTATTACAAAAAATACA
This sequence comes from Ictidomys tridecemlineatus, assembly GCF_052094955.1. Lineage (NCBI taxonomy): Eukaryota > Metazoa > Chordata > Mammalia > Rodentia > Sciuridae > Ictidomys > Ictidomys tridecemlineatus. The sequence goes on from NW_027520967.1 coordinate 474,248, forward strand.
CAAAGTACATGTATAAAGACATGAATTGGTGTGAACATATTGAATACAAAGATATGAAAAATTGTATATATGTAATAAGAATTGTAATGCATTCTGCTGTCATGTATTTTAAAAAATCAATTAAATAAAAAAATATATAAAATGTTGATATAACCTCAGAAAGAAAGAAAGAAAGAAAGAAAGAAAGAAAGAAAGAAAGAAAGGAGAGCTGACTCAACATAGGAGACTTGAACTCCCCTGAAATGTGGAGAGGCTAAAACTTAAACTAAGTTTATATAGTTAATTAGTAAAAGACGGGGAGAGAGTGAACATGGAATAGAGGCAGTATGTACATGTTTGGAGGAATTTGTTTCTAACAATAAATGAAAACCTAGGAGAACGAGCTCAATTGGGCTGCCACATATGATTGAGTGGAATCATTTTATTCACTAGCTATAGATACCTGAATATAACACCACATATTTAGTGGGGAAGCAATTGTTAAGATAAGACCTTTAACTTAACAAAGTTTATAATCAACTAGTTTGTGGAGAGTAACACTTAATGAAAAAGATGATGACAGGCCTTGAAGATAATTTTTAAACTTTTATTCAAATGATTTTTCATTCTGATCATGAACTTTTTATATATTCAAAACACATTACAACAACCAAAAAGGAAAAAAAATTCCCAGAGTATCCCCACAACACAGATGGTACCATATAACTCTGTAATGAAGGTTAATGTTTTAGGATACAGTCTTGGCGGAAGTATTCGTTTTTGTCTTCCCATGAGGACAGAAGGAATATGGGAATATTTGTAGCATCATTATAGACCACATGTGCTGCAGTGACTTGGCACAAGGCAGCTGGTTTACAGGTGCTCTGGTGAGGGCTGCCAGCAAGTCTTCTTTTCTTTGTATTTCTACTATCACATGCACCAAATGATTTTATTGGATTTTCTGGGCTGAAGTAGATACTGCAGGCATTCCCTTTGGACTGAGCAGTTTGTCTTTGAATGTGGTTTTCAGAAACAGGTGACAGTAACCTTTTCTTTCTTAAGAATATTCTTTGTTCTGGGGCATGCCAGGGATTGCTAGTTCCCTTTCTCTTTTCCTTTCTTAAAGGGAAGCTTAGACAAAAATGGACATATAAGTGACCTTAGAAGAGACAAATTCAGTAATGTGGTTCTAGTAAGATAATTCAGGCCAAGGCACATGGGTCATAAAAATTAGCAAAAGTCCTTATAAATGATGAAGCAATTATGCACATTATTAGTCTTTTATCTAGAAGTATCTCAATGTTTGCTTTTAAATTAAATGTACACAGATTTTGCTGCTGGAATGCAATTGGCCTGCAGGAAGAGAAATAGTATAAGCAAACATAAGTCAGAGGGAGGTGGGAAAGGCATTTGTCTTACCTAGATGCCTCGCTGCTCTGTCTGAAATATATTTGCCTGGAACATAGCCAGCTGAGCTCTGATCTCTTAGCGAGTGAAATAAAGAGGAAAAAAAATAGCTACCCATACAACTGTGCTGAAATAAAACTGTTCTTCGTTAGATTCTGACCATTCCCCATTGTGCATTCTCGCTGGATGATGTAAAGTTGTTCGGGTGTGGGAAGCCATACCATGAAGCACAGGAAATAGTTTAAATCTTTGGAAATATTTTTAAGGTTAAATAAATGGGGGAAATGACTAGAGTTACATTGCCAACCACTTCAGAGTAAGTTCTACTGGCAGAAGTTTGCATTGTTAGTGTTCCTCTGAAAACAGACACAAATAAGGTATACTGGGGTAACCTCTCACATGCATTTGGCATGCTTTTGAGAGAGATGGTGGTCCATTTTCCAATTTCTTTCAACTAAGCTCAGCTCTAGGCAGCTTTCTGGGAACACAGTTAGGTACATTTGATCTGAAGGTGTGACTTGGATGTCTCTAGATGGGTGGTGATAAGTGGGAGAGATCTTAAGGGTTTTGGAAAATAGCATTACTTTCAACAAACCCAAGATACAAGTCTAAGCTACTTTTGTGGAAGTATGACACCTACTTGTCCACTATTCAGGTGTGATGAAGGCAAGGAAATCATGGGATGTTGGTTTTAATGACAAATATCTGAATGTCAAATCAAGAGGAAACAGAATCTCATCGGCTAAAAGTGCTTGTAAAACTGCCATGTTTTCTAAGGTAGAAGTAACCATTTGGCCTAAAAATGACAGTTTGTATGTGATCCTCATGACCACCCACTCTTGACGGTGTAAGAACAGGCAAAAAGTTTTCTTGTTCTGTTTCGGTTTTCATTTTTTGATGTACTAGGGGTTTGTGCTCAGGGTCTGGTGCATGCTAGGCAAGTGTCTGACCACTGAGCTACATCTCTAGCCTTTTATTTTATTTTAGTTTAGTTTGAGAGAGATTCTTATTAAGTTGCCAAGACTGACCTCAAACTTTCCATCCTTCTGCTTCAGCCTTCTGAGTAGCTGGGATTACAGGTGAGTAGCTGGGATTACAGGTGAGCACCTGTGATCTTTAGAGAATAGCTGGGATCACAGGCTTGTGCCACTGCACACTTCTCGAAACAGGTTTCTTGTTGCTCTTCCTTTTCTATGACATCCTGACAATAGACTGCTTAATCTCCAAAGAATAAGGCAGGGAAGGTAAAGGAATTAATTCCAAGATACTTTTTTAAAAAATATTTTTTTTTAGTTGTAGTTGGACACAATGTCTTTATTTATTTTTATGTGGTGCTGAGGATTGAACCCGTGCCTCACATGTGTGAGGTGGGTGCTCTACCAATGAGCTACAGCCCCAGCCCTCAAGATACTTTTTTGTTATAGACTAGATTCTGAGCTAATACTCTGTAAATCTGTCATTCTGTTTTATAAAACATATCATATATTATTATAGCTATATTTTAATGTTCATATTAGTTCTGCTAGTCTATTAATTCCTTAGGGTCATTCAGTTGAATTCTCTATTCCTAGTACCTAGCAAATTGCCTATAAATATCAGGTTCTTAATCAATGCTTGTTGAATAACTAAATAAATTATAAAAATTAAGTATAAGATTACAATGTGGCTGGGTAATTATGCCAACCTACTACTATGTAAAAAAATTAAAGAAGAAATAGTTTATTGATACATAATTTGCATATCATAAGATTTACTTTTTCAAAATGAATAAGTGCAATCATCAACACTCCCTAATTTTGGAACATTTTTATCACTTTAGAAAGAAACCTCATGCTCTTTAACATTCATTCTCCATGCCATCCTCCTCCGGGATATCTGGTTCCTTTCCTTTAGCATAACGTTCTCAAGGTTCATTCATGTTGTACCATAGGTCAATATGTCATTCCTTTTTATGGCAGAATAATAGGCCATTGTGTGGAAAGACCACCTTGTGTATTTGTTCAACAGTTTAACAATCTTTTTCGGATTTCTACTCTTCGGCTATTATAGATAATGATTATAGATAATACTGCTATAAACCTTTATATACAAGTTTTTACATGAATATAGATATTCAGTTCCCTTGGGTACAAACTTAAAAGAGTTTACATTGACACAAAACAGTATGTGTGACTCTAATAGTATAAAATATCCAGAGGAGGCAAATTCATAGAGACAAAGGAGATTAGCTTTTCGTATGGCCTTGAAAGAGAAGGGTCTGTAAAGTAAATGTAATGGGCCTGGTTTTCTTTTTGAGATGATAAACCACTGGGTGAAATGATAACTCTAGCTTTTTAAAGAACCACCAAACTGTTTTCCAAAGCAACTGCACCATTTTATAACCCTACAAGCAATGATGGTTCAATTCTCCTTATCAACCCTTGCTATTACCTAACATTTTTATTACAGCCATTCTGGTGTGCATGGGAAGGATTATCTCATTTTGGTTTTGACTTGCATTTACTAAATGATACTGAGTATCTTTTCATATACTCGTTGTCCATTTCTTCTTTGGTGAAATGTCTGTTAAAATCCTTTTGTCATTTCTAAATTGGCTTGCCATTTTATTATTTATTTTTAAGAGTTCTTCCTATATTATAAATTCATATAATTATATAAATCAGTTATATGATTTTTAAATATTTTAATATGTGAGTTTCATTTTCACTTTCTTGATGATGTCCTTTGAAGCACAAAAGTTTTTAAATTTCAATGAATTCCAGTGTATCTAGTTTTTCTTTCTGTTGCTAGTGCTTTCATTGTCATGTTTAAGGAAAAATCACCTAAACCAACATCACCAACATTTACACCTGTGTTTTCTTTAAGAGTTGTATAGATCTAATTCTTAGATATATGTCTTTTCATTTTCATTTTTAGTTAGTTTTCTATTTGTTGTGAAGCACCATTTTTTTGGTGGCCCAACTTAATTCTTTTGCATGTAGATATCCCATTGACCAAAAATACTTTCAACAATCAGTAGTGGTTGATTGTTATGATTTGGATATGCCTTATCCCCACAAACACCTGTGTTAATGCAGGAACGTTCAGGGTGAAATGATTGGATTGAGAGCTATAGCCTAATCAGTCCACCAGGTTTGAATGGATTAAGTGGGGGTTAATGGTAGGCAGGTGGGGCATGACTGGAGGAGGTAGGTCACTGGGGGCGTGTCCTGAAAGTTCATATTCCCTGTAGCCCCTTCCCCTTGCCCTCTCTGCTTTCTAGCCACCTTGAGCAGAGCAGCACTTCTATACCAGGTCTCTTCAGCCTTCCCACCATGATGTTTGGTCTCACCTTGGGCCCTGAGCAGTGGACTCAGCCAATGGACTAAACCTCTAAAACTGTGAGTTAAAATAAACTTTTCCTCCATTAAGTTGTTCTTGTCAAGTATTTTGGTCACTGCAACAAAAAGATAACTAATACATTGACAGTCGAGAATATAATAAAATCTCAATAATTCAGATTATATTATACTCAAAAGTAATATGGATATTGACCTTTTGTGATAATTTTAAAGAAATACTTTATGAAGAAAATTATTAATAAGCAATTTCAGAGGATGTTAGTGTATATATAAGATTCTTCAGTAAATCTGTTAACTGCATCCATTCATTCTCAACTGTTACTTATTTGTATTCATTCATGGTTAAAGATAGTTGAGTACTTTGGTTTATATGGGCTCTTTGAGTTGCAAAGAACAGAGATGTTCATCATTAACCTTAATAAAAAAGGAATTTGTTGGAATGAGTTGAGAAGCTAACAGAATCCAAGTCTGGTGCCCATACCTTTGAGACGGCTTTTTGTTACTTAGTTCAAATTAGAGAAAGAGGCCTTTTGGTACAATAGATGTAAAAACTATATGGGAAAGAGAGTCCCCTTCTGCCTAATGTCCTCTTTTTCTTCAGATATCTTATCCTGAATCTAAGTGCCTTAATAGACTTCCTTCTCTCCATTCTCAGGAGTACAAACATTTCCATTCTGGCAATAGAAATGGAGCACAGAATGCCAACAGAACGTAGGACTTAGAAGGTGTGTGTTTCATGGAACAGATGAGCAGATGAGTGGTTCAAAAGACACGGGCTGTACAGAGGTTTCAGAAGAGAATTTTCCTACCCTTCTTAATGAGTGGACATGGAATACCCACAACAGGTAGAGTGAGGGTCACCTGTTGTAGGTCGTCTATGAACACACAGGACTCACATTTGTCTACCTTGCCAACTCTAGGTGGTTTGAATTTATTTTTTGATGCTAGAGTGAGGAATCAGTTGTACAGATTGGGGATCTCATATGTTTCTACCTGACGTTTTTCCTTACTGCACCATATAGAGACATAAGCAAAGGACAAGCACAGTGGGAGGTGATAAATTTCCTCTCTAATCAGTTTAGCTGCCTGACTTCCAATAGTGAGGTATGAAAACAGTCATTAGCCTGCAGTGAGTCCATATTTTTCCCCCTGACTAGTCTTCCTTCCTTCTACACTGTGTCTGAGTTAAGGGGCACTATCTTGGCACTAATTTGGGAAATTATCTTTTTGAGGGACTTTCCCTACTCACTCTCTCATCTATGTAATTTCTCTAAGTTATAGATTCTGAGTACTTAAAATCTCTCACAACAGCTTGGTACATCACCTGTTTCCCTTGATTCTACTTCATAGTTCCTCTGTTTTCTTTCAACTTCAGTTCCTATGGCTCATTTCTAATCTCTACAAGAAGAAATAGGGCTGGTCCAGCTCAGCCTTTTGCATTAGACCTCCTCTTCTGTGCCTTATCAGGTGCTGTTTTTTTTTTTTCCCCAGGGTGTATTAGGAATTGATCCCAGGGCCTCACGAGTGACCACCGTTTAGATTGCTTGTCCTTAGTTAACTAGCTTACCCAGCAGCAGTTGTGTATTAGAGGCTACTGTGACTTATAATTGGCTACTTAGAGGCCAAGGGGGAGGGTTAACCAGTGCAAGTACCCCATCCTGGAAGCTCCATGATTTCCAAATCTAGTAATTACCTATTATGGGATGGAAATAATTATGTTTAACTTCTGTGGAAATATATATATATATAAAGTGAATGTTGTAGATATTCACTTCCTTTAAAATAAAAAATAGTAATTTGATCATTTTAAATTCACTAATTCAACCATTTCACAAATTCTCCAGTAAGTGTCAAATGATGAGGCTTATATATCTTTAACAGCTTAATTACTGATGCAGAAGGATTGTGAGTTCAAAGACAGCCTCAGCAAGTTAGTGAGGCTCTATGCAACTCAGTGAGACCCTGTCTTAAATAAAGTACAAAAAAGGGCTGGGGATGTGGCTCAGTTGTTTAGCACCCCTGGGTTCAATACCCAGTACTGGGAAAAAAAAGGACCTTGATTATTTTAATCATCCATATTACTTAATATTATAGAAGAAAAGTGATTTTTTTTTTGCTATTTTTTCCTAAGGTTCCTATATAAGGATTCACTTTTTTTCCCTCCTTGTGTAAGGAAGTTGTTTTAAGGGTAGAAATATGTCATAAACTAAATGAATTTCCCACCAACCCCAAACTTATGTGTTGAAGCCCTAAGCTCCATATGTGATTGTATTTGTAGATAGGGTCTTTAGGAAAGTAATAAAGATTAAATGAGGTCATAGGGTGGTGTTCTACTCTTGGGGACTAGGGCCTTATAAGAAGAAGAAGAGATTCCCGTGCTTTCTTTTCCCTGCTTGAATAGAGAAGAGGCCCTGTGAAGACACAGTGAGAAGTGCACTCTCTACAAATCAGGAAAAAAGGCTTGCTAGGGCCTGAATATTTGCATTCATCTCCCCAAAATTAGTATGTTAAACCCTAAAAGCAATAGTATTAAGAGGTAGAATCTGTAAGCAGTGACTAGATCATGAGGAATCTATAAGTGCCCTTATAAAAAAGGCTGGAGGGATTTATTTGCTCCTTCTGCCATGTAAGGACATATGGAAGCCACCATCTATGTAACAAAAAATTGTAACTCTCAACAGCTTCAGAATCAGTTGGTACTTTGATCTTGGTCTTCCCAACTTCCAGAACCAAACAATAATTTCCTATTGTTTATAAAGTACCCAGTCTAAGGTATTTTGTCACAGTAGCCCAATGTAAGACAAAGTCTCACCAGAAACCAGCTTCAAAGGCATCTTGATCTTGAACATCTAGTCTTCAGAACTGTGAGAGGATAAATTCCGATTGTCTATGTGTCCTAACCTGCATATTTTATTATGGTAGCCCTGGGAAAAGCAAAGGTTGATAGTCACTCACTGTGAATTCAGCTTAATTTTCTTCCCAGCCCATCTATAATGAGGTTTTATAGACAGCATTTATGTGCATGTTTGTTGCTAATCCCTTTCCCCTTTTATGATGTAAACCCCTCAAGCAGAGGAATTGTTTATTTTGGTCACTGAGGTACCCCCAGTCACAATTAGGCAAACTATATAGTCACTGAGTGAATGCACTAGTGATGGTGTTATGGTTGATATGTCATGAGGTGTCTCCCCAAAGATCTTGTGTGAAAAAATGTTAGAAGGTTTAGAGGTGAAATGATTGGGTTATGAGAGCCTTAACCCAACCAGTGAATGAATCCCATGATGCATTAACTGAGTGGTAACTTCAGGCAGATGGGCTGAAGGAGGTAGGTGGCTGGGGGTGGTAGGTGCCTAGGGGTGTGCCTTTGGGGTTTATATATTGTCCTTGTTTAGTTGAGTCTCTCCGTTTCCTCATGTGATGTCAGTTGCTTTCTTCCACCACACTCTTCTACCATGATGTTCAGCCTCACCTCAAGCTCCAAGGAATGGAGTTGACCATCTATGGACTGAGACCTCTGAAACAGCGAGCCTCCAAATAAACTTTTCCTCCTCTAATATTCTTGTCAGGTCTTTTAGTCATAGCAGTGAAAAGCTGAGTAAAACAGATGGGATTATATTGGTATGCCTTCATGCATCAGAGAATGGGCACTTTCCTCCAAATATTAATGTTGGACCCAAAAAACCAACATGCTTCTTCTCATGATGCTTTCTGCATTTGGTCTTTGTAAAACCAAATTTAATCTTTTGCTTCAAAGTCTGCTTGTTCACCTTCTCCTTTGTCAGCACTTTTTTCCCCCAGACATTGGAAAAGTTGAAACTTCAGGTATCAGTTCTTTCCTACATCTTTTCTTCAAGGATGCAATATTAACTAGTGATTCATAGTACAGATTCTGGGCCACCCTCAGCAAATTAGCAAGGGCCTAAACAATTTAGTGAAACCCTTCTCAAAAGAAAAATAAAAGGGCTGCAGATGTGGCTCAGTGGTTAAGTACCTGTGGGTTCAATCCCGAGTGTAAAACAAAACAAAACACACAAAAAAAGTATAGATTCTAGAACTAGATTGCCTGGGTTCAAATTCTGGCTCTATTAATTAAATAACCATGAGGTTGGGCAAGTGAAGTAACCTCTCTGTGCCTCAGTACTTTTATCTGTGAAATTGTGGGCACTGCAAAGCCTTATTAATTATTGCAAGATTTAAATGAGTAATATTTGTAAATCACCTAGAAGGATGGCTGGCATGGAGAACATACTTAACAAGTATTAGGTATAACTTTTTAATATTCACATCATTTTTTTTCATCTGCAGTTTCTCTGGGATATTTTATCCAATCCACCAGCCCTGAATTGCAGCTGAATTCTGGTCTTATGTAACCAATTCATATAACCAGCTATTCTACTATGACCTCCAAGAGTCTTGTCCTTTAATATACACGCCCTCTACAGTCTCTTCTCCTTAATTATGGGTGGAACTTGTGAATATGATGTAATATCACTCCTGCAGTTAAGTTACTAATCAGATGACTTTGAGATAACCCAAAGGAGATTATCTTGAGTGCACCTGACAATCAGGTAAGCATTTAAAAGAAGGTGAAACACCGGAGAGATGTACTTCTGCTGGCCTGGAAGAAAATAAACAGCTATGGTGTGGACTGTCCATGCGAGTCACATGGCAAGGAGTTGTGAGCAGCCTCTTAGAGCCAAGAGCAATCCCTGTATGACAGCCAGCAGGAAAATGGGGACCTCAGTCACACAGCTGCAAGGAAATGAATTCTGCCAGCAGCTAGTGAGTCTGGAAGAGGATCCCAAGCCTAAGATAAAAATCACATCCCTGGCTGATCCCTTGACTTCTGTCTGGTGAGACCCTAAGCATATGACCCAGCCATCCCATCCCTGGAACTCCAACTCACAGAATCTGTGAGATAATAAGCAGGTGCTGTTTCAAACTGTTATGTTTGTGGGGATTTGTTACTCAGCAATAGAAAACACGTGTGCCAGCTGCCAAGTTTACTTCTCCACATCAGTGTCTACAATAGTAATCTCACACTTTACACACCCAAAAAGACTCTTAATCTTTGTCTGCTAACCTGCATTTTCTTTTTTTCCTCTTAGTAAGTCACTCAGACCTAAGAACTAGAATTATCTTTGGTATATCACCTTCCCTCAGACCCTACCGACAATTCATTCACAAATCTTAGGCTCTGTCATCAAAACATACCCTGCATCTAGTCACTTTTCCTCACCTCCCCTGCTGTCACCCGGCCCAAGCCATCTCCATCTGGTGGTTGGACCCCTAAGTAGACTTCTAACTGTTATCTCTGTTCCATGAAGTGACCCTTCTTCCTGGGATTCCATTGAGCATTTTAATGTAAATCAGGCCATACCACTTTTCCTAGGATTCACAATGACTTTTCACAGGACTCAGTAAAATCTAGATTGCTTACTATGACCTCTAGGCCCCAGATAACTTGGTCCCTGGAGTCTTACTCCCTAGGTGCTACTGTAGCAGACTTCCAGACATGGTGATTCATAAATCATGGAAGTGCATTTCTCACTGTTCTGGAGGTTGGGAAGTCCATGATTATAACAGCAAGTCTGGGATCTGGGGTCTAGTGAGGGCCCTGATATCCACTTCATGTTTGGGAGGGGAGGAAGGCTCCTTCAAATACGACAGAGGAGCAGAAGAACTGAGAGAGAGAATGAAGATGACAAGGTCAAATTCACCCTTTTAAAGAACTATTCCCTTGATAATGGCAGAGCCCTGGATGGTATAATCACCTCTTACAGTACTGCCTCTTAATACTGGCACCAAGCAAGGTTGCATTCCAGGGTGCTCGTACTTGTTTTTCCTTTATCTGGAACATTCCATCCCACATCTTCCATGATTTCTTTCCTCACTTTGTGAAGGTTTCTTCAAATGTTACCTCCACTAGCCCATTTCCCTGTTTGTCTTTTGGGGAAAAAAATCTCAACCTTCCTCCCTGCCCATTTGTCTCCATTGCTTTTTTTTTTTTTTCCTTAATATTTTTTAGCTGTCGATGGACCTTTTATTTATTTATATGTGATGCTGAGAATTGAACCCAGTACCTCACATATGCTAGGCAAGTGGTCTACCACTGAGCCACGACCCCAGCCCTCCATTACTTTTTGTAGTCCTGGCATTGTTGGTGTTGTGCTTATGTTCTGTCTGTCTCTCTGTTTCTCTTTCTCTCTCTCTCTCTCTCTCTCTCTCTCTCTCTCTCTCTCTCTCTCTCTCATTTATTTGTTACCTATCTCCAATGTTGAAATATAAGTTCCATCAGGGAAATGACTTCAAGTTGATCGTCACTCAGTCCTCAGGCCTTAGACCGGTCTCTGACATAAGCAAGCAGGCACTTAAATAGTCTGTATTGAATTAAGAACATAGGGAAATATTTGATAAGTTTACATTAGAAGCAGAATTGTGACCTCTATCTATTCAAAAAAGTCCTGAACAGGATACTATTTTAAGGCAGGAATTAAGAGATCATACTGTATTGAATTGGGAAATGTTTGTGCTATCAAATTACATGATGTTTAGAGAAGTTTAATGCTATTGAAACAATACTAATGGTATCACTGATGCAATTTTTGCTGATGTAACATTATGGGGGTTGAGCTCCAAGATATAATGTTGTTCTCATGATATCTTTTTTTTTTTTTTTTGGCTGGGAGAGGTTATTTCAGTAATCTAAATGCTGAAATGTAAACTCTAGCCCTGATCAAGATAGACATGAAAATGGAGCTGCGATGAGTCCATGTCCTCGGTCAAGTACAGTCTCAGTAATCAATAGTAAACAGAACTAGAAAATATTCAAAGTCTATGTGACATGGGAAGTAGAGTTGTTTAGAGTTAATCTCATATTTCAGATATCTGGATGGAGCACAAGTTCAAAATTTCAGCACAACAACTAGATGCCATTGCAATGAAGTTTGATACGTTGGAAAGTTTTCCAGGGTATACACAGGACTTAAGTGATCCAAGATGTACCAGTTTTTAAGGCCAAGTTTTCAGGTTTACAATGCAGTTCATATGTAGAGATAGCTCCACCCCCTTCCTCTTTTTCACAATGGAGAACATCTTTAAGAACATTGAGTAAGTGGACTCTACCAGGTCAACAGTGAGTTAGCCCCCTGCACTGTAAATCATGACCCACTGTTGATGGAGAAAGCCGGAGGCATGCTCTTTTTCCATGTGGCATCGTAGGTTTTTACCTTTTCAAAACCATGTCAGCTGAAGTAGTGAATTTATTTCTTTTTCCTTAGTATGTCATCTCCTTATCAAATTGAGAGTGGTGGTTTTTTTTTTTTTTTTAAGTGTTGGGGATGGAACCCAGGGTCTCATGCATATCAGCAAGCACTCTGTGGCTGAACTACACCCCCAGCCCACCTGAGACTTTTTAAACAATGTAAATTGTTTAATTTCTGAAAGAAATTCTTATTCTAGTTTAGAATGGTGTAATCAAGCAAATCAACTTCTTTCAAAATCATCCTCAGAGAAAGGGAAACATAATGTTGTAATTTTTCAAACTTTTAGATATGAAAATATTTACTGTTTACTCAAAAGGGTCTATTTTGAACTCTAGTCAAGTATGAAAGTATGCTGTGAATTAAAAATCTGATCTGATAAAATGACACATAAATATTTGAACAGGAATTTTGGTCCTAATGCCCAGGGGATGGCTGTAAATCTGCCTGAAATACAAAGCACTCTTTCGTTCGAAAACTTCAGAGAGCGAACTATTTGGGTATTAAAGACTCCTGCCCAGATTACTGTTAATGCTAATCCTGAAGGAATTACTGAGTAACTATGATTTTTATTCCTTTTAGAATGTCATAGCTATATGACTATTACTTTGCATGTCTCTATTCTGACTGAATTCTGGCGCCTGCATTGTACACATGGATAGAAATCATGCTCTGTTTCTCATGAAGGTAAGTTTCTTTCTGGTTGATTGAAAGTTATAAAAAATATTTATTTTTAACGGATGTCAGTGTTGTACCTGTAACTTATAAACAATTTTATTTTGGATTTATTTAGGCAGTCACAGAATAATATTTTTAAAATTGTTTTTTAGTAATACATTTATTTATTTTTATTTGGTGCTGAGGATTGAACCTAGCACCTCACATATGCTAGGTAAGCACTCTACCACAGCTACAACTGCAACCCAGAATAATATTTTTAAGATAAAAAAAATTTACATTGACCAAAAATGATTCAGTTGAAGTAGTGAAAGCTTTAGTGAACAAAGTGGTTAAAGGACTTCGGGTGTCTAAGAACATTCTAGCTTGCTCTCATCCCACAAAACTGCAGTTACTCTTGGAGAGATTAAAGCAATACAGACTTTCAGGAACTAACAGGGTATAATGAAATGTTCCCAAACAGAATAACAGAAGAGTATCAGTGATCCTCTCCATCACTGGTTCCCACACATTTTGTGGATGAATAAAGAGCTAGTCTTCATTCTCCCTTCCTATTTGTAATAAGTTATGACCTGTGCCTCTTATTTTTGCTGCATGTTACCATGTAGGCGAATGATCACATTCAATATGTCCACATATGATAAGATACAGCAGTAGTAATCCACAGTGTTCAAATGGAATTCACTGGATTCAAATGCCTTAGAACCTCTGTGTGTCGCTGTTATTTTCTCATTAATCTTGACACTCCTGTAAGAGGGTAGAGGCTGTGATTCCCAATTGACTTCTAAAGACCCAGATACAAGTAAAATAGCTGAAGGTTTTTCAAATGTCACATAAAAAGTTCAAGTAGGGACAAGGTAACAGAATCCAGGCCCATGGACTCTTTTGAGTTTTGCTAGGTCCACAATGAGACAATTCATGGAACTTCACATTTAAAAGAAAATGTCTGTATCCAAGTGGAACAGAACAGGCATCCTGGGATTTTGTTGCCATCTTTTATGTGACTTAACTTCCTTTCACCCTTATTTTTCACAGGGGTCCTGGATGGCTTCCTTATGGAATTTACTTTTAAATTATGTAAAAATGATCAATTTTCAAATTAAAATTTATACAGTTGGGCAAGTTAGCAGGCCATTTTGATTGCCAAACTGCCACCTGTACTCTTACAGTTATGCAGGCCCTCATCCTCACACTTGGTGACCACTTCCACTGGCTTCAACACAGAACTCTAGCAGCTTCTCTAGTGGCTCCTTTTAAAGCATTTTTGAGCTTATGACCCATTTGCTCTGTCATAAAAGGCCAACTCTCAACTAACAGAGTTGGCTGTCAGGGATTTCTACTAATTCTTCTTCTCCCGGTCTCTGTCATTCATTCATTCTTACTTTCTTTCGGTGACTTTTCATCAGCTGCCCAGGCATATCTAGCTCACTGCTACTCACAGTCCTGGAAACCCTCTGCTTTTATCCCTCAAGGAATTCACACTTTAGTAAAGGGACACACACACCTATACAAGTGAAATAATGCTTTGAGAGGTGTAATAAGAGGGTGTGTCTGTAGTAGGGGGAAAACAAATGAAGTAGAGAACTCTTTGAAAGAAATTTATAACTTTGAAGGACAAGAGGATTTGGAAAAAAGATTTAGCTATCGGTCTCTTCATTACAGGCTTGTTTATCATGAAAACGAAGCTAAAATATTTGGAAATAACAATCCTAGAATACATTCATAGATTGAAATATTAGGTAGTTTGAAGTGTATTGCTCCTAACCACTACACTGGGTCCTATGTCAGCAGTATTTAAAATCTGCTATTTTATTTGACTGGTACAATTTGTAAAATTTCCTTCCAGATAGATATTGATCCTCCACTTTGCCATAGTGCCACTTTGTTACTATCTAATACATGACCTATTTGCCTGTTTATCTGCCTGGCCCTTGAGGCTATCAATATTTATCATCTCTGTTTTATAGATGTAACTGAAGTAGAAAAACTATTCCCCGGACCAGATATTTGACTATCAGGGATTTTTTTTAGAATATTTTCACCTGGAAAATCAGTAGAAACCAGTAATAAATTCATAGTGGATCTCTTAATCCAACTTTGCATTTTCCAATCCTTCCTAGATAGAGGGAGAGAACTTTCCCAGTACCTGTAAAAGTCTGCCTTTAGTTCTTGAATGGGAGAAAGGAATGTGAGGCCTTACAGATTGGTGTATGAAAGGACTAGGAAATGCAAGCTATCAGGAGTGACATGTAATGGGAATCCGGCCAAGTAATAAAACATTTGCCTTTCAAGCCAGGCACTGGGCCCAAACCACTAGCTGAAACCTTTTATGGTTCAGATCCTCTTCATTTGCTCTCTAACTCTCCATCTTACTAGTTAACTCTGATGTTTTCCAAATATCTAGCAACTGGAATGTAATTCCCCAAAGTGAGGGATTTCCTCTGGGCAGCCACCCTGATCTTGGAAGGAAAGAAGATTTCAGATTCCACACTCTCTTCCTGGAAAGTCCATTTCAGATTCCTTTCTGATAGCCTAGGGGAATGGAAATGCCATGAGGGAAGACCTAAATTTCCCTGTTATTAGTGGAATCTAAAACAGTGGACCCTATTCTCTTTTGTGAGATTTCATGTTGGATTGAAATATTTTCTATGATCTATATTGATCACATAACCCATTTTTTCAGATTGTGTATTCCTTTTGTTTTGAAAACATTAAAACAGAGAAGGAAGATGCTTAGAAATTATTAAAACACACACACACACCCACACACACACACACGATAGAATTTTTAGGTGTTAAATAGGACCTGGGAATGTGCACTTTTCACAGCAGGACAGGTGATTCTGATGTAGATGATCTAAGGACAATTCAGAACTCTCACCTCAACTATTGGTTCCAATTTTCCCAAATCCCCACACTCTATTGGAAAGGATTTCACTAGAAGACAGAAGAGAAGTCAATGTCATTGATAATCAAACCATCAAATGGATATTCAAGTCAAGATCACAGTTGAGATCGGGTTAGAATTTGTCTTTGAATGCTAAAATTTCAAAGACAAAAAAAATCACAAAAGAAAAAACAGTTTACTGAAATGTGAATAAATTCAGGATTTCTTCAACCTAAGAAAATAATTGGAAATGTGAGTTTATTTGTTATAAAATTAGAAGAATAACAATGGCAAGAAACGCTGCTTGTAACGAAATTGAGGGATATGGTAATTAAATGAAATCATTAATATACAGTTGCCAAATTGGAAAGATCAATAAGGACTGAGTTTTGGATATAGATGATGTTAATATGGTAAGGGTTATAATTTATAAGCATTTCTTTGGAACTTTTGCTCAGTTTGTGTATTGATTTCCTTTAAGATATTAAGGACTGAGATGAAATGGAAAACTGATTCCTGTTAAAATGAAATATGTGTGGAAATATTTAGGAAAGTGCAAATATTGCATAAATGAGCAAATTCTTGAAATAATTCACAAGTGTTACCCTTTTATAAGGTACTCCTATAAACCTCAGACCTTATTTTCTCAAGTCTACAATTCACTTCAGATGATTAGTAAGGAGCTTTATAATCTCCGATAAGACTCTTTCAGACTTTGAAAAGATTTCAAGTGTGAAAAGCTTCCATAGGTGGCTAAAATAACATGCCCTGTTTGCACAGCCAACATTATAATTTGCACATGTAGTTGATAAATACATTCATGTGCTCTGAGTAGCAGTATCTGAGGCACAAGGATTTCTGAAGGCTCTGTTTGCTTGGTATATTTGCTCACAAATTGCTTTAAAGAAAAAAACTTCTGAAAGAGAATGAAATTAGGCACACATCACTTTTACTTCCAAAATGAAGTTTTTACATATTATGATTAAATAAATAAAGATTGGTAGGTTAAGTCTATGTGCCTTCCTTATGTTTTAAATTTATTTCACATAATGGCACATAATGAAAAATAAAAGCTTAAATCTAGGCTATATTTTTCTTTCTGTCTTTTTCCCCCAGCATAAAGACATTTAAATGTGTATTTATCACATTTCTGTGGTTTTCTTTTTCCAATTAGTATACTTTCTTATAAAGGAAAGATTATAGCCAGTCTTCTAAAATTTAATGACTTTATGAGTCCTTGTGCTTTTTCTTCATTTTTTTTCTCTTTCCTCTCTCCTGTTCTCCCCTCCCTCAGTGGACATGAGTCAGAATCTATTATGTACCAGGCACTGTTCTGAGCTCTGGAATATGAGGGTGAGAATATGCAATTCTTGCTGTCATGGAGCTACTGCCTAGTCAGGGCACAGGAAATAAGCAATTACATCATAGTATGTGACAGTGGGACTTTACCTGGGAAGATGCTTTACCTACTCTTGTCGGGGAAGAAATGAGAATTCCTGGAGAATTTCCATTAGACTGTAACTGATTTATGGGCATTTCCATCTTTCAACTCCAAATTGCTCTCACTGGAAATATTCAGTTTTCTGATGTTCCCTAGACTTTCTTAAAAGCATTTTTCACTTATTTTCAGTCACCATACTGTTGGCCAAAGTTTACCCATTTTCCTTAAGGAGCTATTATTTTAGGCTATTAAGATTTGGGGATTTATCTGTCAATAGCTGTTTCTATTACCCATCCCTAATCCTTGGGTGATTCAGGACATCTGTGGGATCCCACCACCAAGAGCAGAATCTGATAGAAATGCCAGCTGAGGTTGGGAAGAGGCCCTTCTCCTCTCACCATCACCTGGACCTAAATCCAGGTAACAATTTGCAATTCCCATTGGCACACTTCTCCCAGCTTCAGTCCTGAATTTCTCCTTATGTTCCCCTTCATGTCTTGTCTTGTCTTTGAAAATTTAAATGTGCAATTTAAAGGGGAAAATACCTGGAGGGTAGGCATGGGAGGAATGGAGGAACTTTGGATAGGGCAAAGAGGAGGGAGGGGGAAAGGAGGGGACATGGGGGTAGGAAAGATGGTGGAATGAGAAGGATATCTTTATCCTAGGTACATCTTTGATGACATGAATGGTATGACTCTACTTTGTGTATAACAAGAGAAATGAAAAATTGTGCTCCACTTGTGTACTATGAATCAAAATGCATTCTGCTGTTATGTATAACTAATTAGAATAAATAAATTAATTAATTAATTTCAAAAAAGGGAAAATACATGTTCTGGAAATTTTGCTTGCAAGTGGTAGATACCAAGGAATGACAATTATAGTTTCCTTTCTAAATTGTTTAACTGTATCATATTCTGTTAAAAACTATTATATGTATTAATAAACTTTAGCACATAGATGATAAAATCTATGAGACAAGATAAAAAGACAACTCTGAAGCTCTTCTGAATTTTTTCAAGGTTCATAGTGTCTTTTGAATGTAACTAGTCTGATTTTCCCCGCACTGTGGCCATTGTAATCTATCAGGTTTCATGACTCTTTGAAAATCAAGAGCCAAATTTGTAGCCATAGTTCTTTATGGGATGTGCATTTGTAGTAAATTCATCCTTGATTCATATTTAAGGTTATATCCTTATTCTTATTTCTCATCCAACTTTTTTTTCCAAAATTGAGTATCTTTATTGCTTTACTTAGTTATAAATTCAATTCATGCTTTAATTAACAACATTAAAAGAATATCAAAAAGCAAAGAACTTGAAGTATCCCAATATTTCCACACTTGGTCCCTACTACCAGAGAATGCTACTATTCTCACCTATTTCTAATAAACATCTTTTTTATACATTTTTAGTTGTATATGGACACAATATCTTTGTTTTATTTATTTATTTTTTTACGTGGTGATATGGATCAAACCCAGTGCCTCATGCGTGCGAGGCAAGCACTCAACCACTGAACTACAACCTCAGTCCTCTAATAAATATCATGATGTATATTTTTAAATGTTTCTTTAATAGCTGCCTTGAATTATTCTGGAATATATCAGTGTATCACTGAATAGTGACTAAATGTTTTTAATAGTGCTTTACAATTTACAAAGTATTTTTCATGCTTTAGTTTTTAATCTTATAAAGAATGGCCAACAGTGTCTTTTATAACATGACCATATTTTTCATTGCCAAAAATTTTTCTGAATTTCATTTTCTCACCACTATTTTGTTGTTCTTGTTTTAATGCTCCATTGCATCCATTTAGGAAAAACTGTAAGTTAAGCTCCAAACTCTACATTCACATTCTTCTCTGTGGATGTGAGATCATCTGTAGTTGTGTCTTTGAATAGGAAGGACACATAAGGATATATAAAACAATAGAATATGTAAAAATAGATTAGTCATTAATTGGAGCTCAAAGTAACAAATACTTTCATGTTATGCCTTATATCACAATTTGTTTTAATTCTGTTCTATGAGAAATTGTCTTAAGTTGTTCATGTGAAGAAACCAAATAAACAAACCCAGTGTTCTCATGTCTTCATCCTCGTTGTATAATTTCCCAGTACAATGTACTGACTCAGTGTTGAAGTTCTGACTTTTCTAGAAAAATCATACCAGGAGCTGGGGTTGCAGCTTAGTGATAGAATACTTGCCTAGTATGTATGAGGCACTGGGTTTGATCCTCAGCACCACATAAAAATAAATAAAACAAAGGTATTGTGTCCATATACAACTAACAAAAAATAAATAAAAATAATCCACATATACAAGATGATTTTTCAAAATAAATGAACAGCAGTATAATATATGCTACTGCTTTCTATAGATGACTCTGAAAAAACTGAGGCTATGACTTGGTTCATTTTCCTTTTGTTTGGGCACTGATTTCAAATAACAAGCAAAAGGTGATTATGATAAACAGGAATTCTCATGATCCAGTCATAAGTGACTAGTGAATCATTGCTAAGAGGATAGTTATTTGCTTTTATTGTATTTGCTAAGGTGGTTTTTATAAGCCATGGAAATCCAGGTCTCAGGAGTTATTCTGGATGTTTAGAGATACAGTCAAGGAACTTCAGGTGCTGAGCTTAGAGTACATACTGTACTTCATCCACCAGTTTCCTAGGATGCTTGGGAGCAGAGAGAACATAAACTGCTACTGTATGAGATATTGTGAAGCAAACATACCAAAATACAAAAGCAACAGATTTTAAAATCACATTCTCTTCTGTGAGAAAAACCCCTATGTTGCACATTGAATTAACTGACTGAGATTTACCTGCTTTGCACTACTATTTTCTGTATAATATTTTAGATTTTATCTTACAGTCTACCACTTTACTTCTTTTTTTTTAAAGAGAGAGAGGGGGGGAAATTTTTAATATTTATTTTTTAGTTTTCGGTGGACACAACATCTTTATTTTATTTTTATGTGGTGCTGAGAATCGAACCCAGCACCCCACGCATGCCAGGCGAGTGCACTACTGCTTGAGCCATATCCTCAACCCCCACATTACTTCTTTGGGTAAGTAATGGCTATGATCATCAAAATATTCCTACATCACCTTTAGGAATCTAGGCATATATACAGAATGAGTGTTTCATTCTCTCATTAACTCATCAATGTGGTTTGCATTAGAACAAATGTTTGGTGTCATTTATCAAACATTTATTTAGTGCACACTATGTGGTAGGTACTGATACAAAAATGACTGCAACAGGATACTGTGCTCTCTAAGGGCTTATACAATAATAGACCACAAGTATTTTGAAGATATAAATTTCTTTCATAAGTGTATTTTGTGAAAATTATCTGTTTTGAAAAAACAGGGATCATACTTTTAGAAAATATTTTTTCAGAATGGCTAACAGAAAACAGACACTGAACATTGTTGTTGACAAACTGAATTAAGAAAAAATTGTAGCCAAGTGCACGTAAAAGTTTCTGAGGTCTTTTGACTTCTGAACAGAATTAATATGTCTGTTCTAAATGTAATTTGAATCCTTCATTATCTCTGTTGCCTTTTGCCACCCTTTAACATGTGGAGAAAGAATGACAATTTTTCAAAAAGGTTATTATTATATAAGATTTTCTGTGATAAAACCCCATCCAATGGGCCTCACCCAGAGAAGCTTATATATGTTATTAGACTCAAGAATGTTAAGTGTGTTAGATTTGGTTCCTGCTGGGCAACCATAGGATGTGAACAGTGACTCTTATGAAGGCATAATATATGGTTTAACCTCTTAACGGTTTGTGATGTCATTTTTTATGTGGTAAGAAAAACAAATGCTGTCACATTTTATACTTGAGACTCCTGCAAGCCAACATGAAGAGATTAAGTATGCACATTACTAACACACTATCATCCATGGAGTTCAATGGGTGCCAGGAAATTGCAGTGAGCTCAAATACTTCTCAGGAACTCAGTGTTAGAGAATAGAAAGATAAGTCTGCTGATAAGGTCAGGAGACACTGTTTTCCCTTCGATGGAAGCAAAGGTAGCTTAGAATACTTTGATCTAAATGTTAATTCATAGAACTATGTGTATCTAATATTAGCTAACCTGTATGCTTTCAATTTATAAATCAAGAAATACAGTAGCTAAGGCTAAAGAAAAATCTGTATATTTGTTTAAAAGACAGAATTAGAACAGAGATTAAACTGGGTCAGAAAGTAAGTAAAATTGCTGGTTTCCAGTATTTACTTTCTTGAAATATGGTTTTGAGTCATATTTGTGGGATGTAAACATACTACTTTATGTTTCCTATCATTTTTTTATTATGCACATAATTTAACAGTTTGTAATAGTTGAAGCCACATGTCTCTGTGGACTGGGATATTGTTGAAACAGCTTCACTCATGGGAGGAGACTTATAACTATATAACTCAGGTATGTATATTTTCTTTGAACAAAGTATGTGACATTCAGCTTGTCAAAAATGAACATTTTGCTTCGCTGAGTAGCTTTGCTCTGTGTTTTGCTTGTCTACTGAGACAAATAAAGGCTGACAAGAAGGGCATTTCTAGCTAGTTAAAGAGCAAAAGGGGAATAAAGCAGGATTTGAGCCAGTTATCAGAAAATTCCTTTCTTACCGAACATCTTATATTATCATCTAATGATAATATAAAATGATATGCTCACTAGAAATAATTTAATCTTAAATTTGGGTAACAAGACTGTGGATCTCCTTCCTCCCTATGTTTCTAAATATTTAGTAAAAAACATAATGTGTATTGTGGTGAACTTTCTGAATATAGAAGTTATATTCCTCTTGTTTTCTCCTCACTGGGGACACTGACATGTTGATGAGGAACATAACTGGCTCTAGAACAACCTTCATCCTGTTTTTTTTTTTTTTTTAGAAGAAGGAAGTTTTTGTGACATTTTATTATCTATTAAAGAGCTACATGTAAGACTATGGATTTTTATTGGGAGTTTGTACAACTTCCTATAAACCAAATCTTGTCAATATTCAAACATATTTGAGCCTCCCTCTGTGTATAAAACAAAGAAATTAACCCTCCTTCAATGAATATACTCCTCCTTCCCACCACAACCATATATTTTTTTAAAGTTTTGATTTTACTCCCTGTAGCTCTCCTCTCTTCCTATTTAATCCCCAGTCCACCCCAGTCAGAATTTGACTCCCAACACACTACGCAAACAGAACCCAGTGACCTTCATGCTGTCATACCATGGAACATTGTTCAGTCCTTTTCCTCCTCGTCCTCACACACCACGGGACGTGGCTGAGCATGGCTTCTTTCTCGAAACTCTCACTTCTCTTGGCTGTGCGGGAACATGAGCTTTGAAGGCATTGTCCTTCCCTCTTGATTCCCCTGACCTAGGTGGCATTTGGTTTGTAAGAAGTCGTTGAAGATACTATTCAAGGAAGGGAAAACTTGGAGAACGCTTATTTATGAGTTGAAGGCAAGAGAGGATTAGACCCAGAAAAAGACAACACTTAGCAGAGGGGCAGGATGATAGAAAAACACAGAAGTAGAATGAACATTTTGCTTCGCTGAATAGCTTTGCTCTGTGTTTTGCTTGTCTACTGAGACAAATAACACAGAAGTAGAAAGTGTTCCCATTCAACTGATTTGGTTCTGAGTAGCTGGAGCTCTGTTTCTGAAAAGGAGAACGACAAAGGAAGAGTTGGAGATTTGGAGATAGTGGAGGAGATTTGGGGGGAAATGGGTGGGATGATATGAGAGGGAGTGGATGCAGAATCCACAGTTGGGCATCCCTCTTGAGGGTGGTGAAGAGTCTGTTTTGGCAATGCTTACCTGTCCTGTTCTGTGGCTTTACCCTGCAGTGCTTGCTCCTATAGGGCAGGCACCAAAGCAGGTATCTGAGTTCATGTTGAATTGAGTCATGAAGGGAGACCAAAGGGTTAAAAGTGTAAGGTATTATAAACAGTGTTATTGAAATAATGGAGTCTAGGAGAAAATACTGGATAAAAAGAGACAAGAAGAAAAGTAGAGAACATAGAGAGCAGTCAATGAAGAATAAGTACTACGAGATCAACTGAGGGAGTGAGAGCCAGCCTGAGCATCATGTATTCCAATGTTCCATGAAACCATTCTTTCAAGTTCAGCTTGTGGTGCCCAGATCTCTCTCCTGCTGCAAGTTGTGGATGGTCTTGTGGTCTAGAGCAGGGATTGTGGTAGGACAGGCACCGAGGTGAGACAAGAGTCATCAGTGGTGGCTGTGGTCTTCTGATACCCCATTTGGATCCCAAGACCTGAGGAGTGTGACATTTCTCAGGCCTTGTATCATAGTGAAGTTATTAAACTGTTAAGAAGTAAAGCATCTGCTTCAAGTAGTCTTCCTACATTTTGTCAAGAGAACTTGGTCTTCAGTGGATAATGAGAGTGCTTCCTTGGTATCCAGTCATTCTTTAAACTATGGATGAGGTATATTGATTGCGAGGGTTTAAAATACCTACAGGTTGTAAAGCAAAAACTGAACAACCGGCAAAACTGTGCTATTTGCTAACATTTAAGGCTGGGGGCTGATAAAAGGATCTGTTGGCCCACTGGTATGGAGATGCTCTGGGGAGATGCTGTTTCTTCATATTATATGAGCACAAACAATGCTTTCCTTCTCTTTTTGGGCTTTTCTCCACTATCCATGTACATTTATAGCGCTAGAATTTTTCCATCTTACACAGTTTATGGCAGTATCTTCTTGGATGGTCTTCCTCCTTTTAGACTTTCACCCTTT
Source organism: Ictidomys tridecemlineatus (assembly GCF_052094955.1). Classification (NCBI taxonomy): domain Eukaryota; kingdom Metazoa; phylum Chordata; class Mammalia; order Rodentia; family Sciuridae; genus Ictidomys; species Ictidomys tridecemlineatus. The sequence goes on from NW_027520967.1 coordinate 498,030, forward strand.
TTAAAAATTCTATACTTAACTGCCCTATAATTAACTTTAAATTTTTGTTTTCTTCTATTGCCTCATTATTTAAAGAGTAGAGAAGCAGCTTGCTCTTCTCTAACCACTTTGAGGAAGGAACCAATTCATCTGCCTCTTAAGAGACATTAGACACTTCATTAAATTTTTCTGGGTCTTAGTTTCTTCAACTAATTAAAAATAAAGTGTAGCTATTAGATGATCAAATTCTTTGGGGTTTAGAATATGTGGCTGAGTTAGAGTTCCCTCCCCAAACTGAAATCGTGTTGTTGTACTCCCCTCTAGGGCCTGGTTCCAGTCCTAGGCTCCTTAACCATTGAGTTTCAGTGTTCTTATATGTCATAGTGGGATAATCTACATCTATTTTGAGTATTGCTTAAAGACTTCATTCAGTTTATGTTGCCTAGCACTGATACCTGGTATACTAATTCTTTCTTCCAGCCTGGTGCTGGAGGTATCCCTCACAGAACATGTTAGGTCCACCTCCCCACCAAGCACAGCCTTGCCCTTTTCAGCAGAACCTGCCTCAATTATCCTAACAAGACATTTGTAATCCTCCACAGAAATTCTTTCCTGTTTCTAGCTTTTATGACCTTTGTTCTTTGTGTGTGGGGTGGTGGTGGTGGTAGGGGTATTTGGTGTTTTGTTGTTGGTATTATTTATTTTAAAAAATTATGACTTAATAATATTTAATTTTAATAGCTTTTCCTTTTCTCTTCATCAATTGAAATTGAAATTCTGGCTTTAAACCCCTTTAAAAATCTCTAGATGTTTTGACCTTTGAACTTTTTCTGAGATAGAAGAAAAGTAGGCTGTTTTTTCACTTCTTCCTCCCCCCCCCCCGCCACTTGTTGGGAACTCAATAAAGGTGTATAGTATGAGTAAATAAGTAAATATACTGGTCTGAGGGCGTAGCTCAGTGGCAGAGCGCTTGCCTCACACATGTGAGGCCCTGAGTTCGATCCTCAGAACCACATAAAAACAAGTAAAATAAAGGTATTGCTCCGTTTACAACTAACTAACCAACTAAATAAAACTAGGTGAATATACTGAAAAACAGCCTCCTTTACTATTTAAAGCACAAAACCTCATGCTGGATATAAATGATGACGCTAGCTCCAGGAACATTCATTTCCTATCTCTTCTACCCTGTCTTTGCCTCTCATTCTCGGTTAGCAGTTTGTGTCTGGTCCCAGTCGTTGGTGGGCTACAACTAAGCACAGCGCCTGGCCTGCAGTAGGTCTCCAGGAGTATGTGGATTGAGTGAATGGTTGCTAGGGAGTATGATGGTGGCGTCTTAATTTCATGCTGGGCTCATCCCAAGGAGCGCACGTGGGAACTTCACAGAGGTGATTTCACGAGCGCGAGGCTGACTCTCCTTATCCTGTGAGTTTACTGAAGTGGGGCCAGCTGCCCGCCTCTTCCAGCTTCACTGCCAAAGTTGAAGAGGGGTGGAGTGGCCTGGAAGACGGCTGGAAGGAGGGTGGGGGATTTGCTTTCTTATAAAGATGCTTTGGGAGGCTGACTCTGGAGTGTTAGGTTTTGAGGAAAAAATAAGCCTAAGTCCCAATGGTAACCGCCACAGAGCACAATGTTTATTTTCTGTTAAAGGGAAGGTTTGAAAGCCTCAAAAATGTAATAAAAGTGAGGTGCAAATCAGAGTAGGAGGGCCCTACCTTTACCCCGTAGTCCCGGTAGAGAAAGACAACTAGGGAAGTCAGTTCCATTGAACCATTTCTTGGGCTCCCAGCTGTGCACCGCTTTCTGTGTCCCTACCCAACTGTGGTGGGTCTCCTTTGCTTTTCCCAAGTCGAGGTTGCAAAACAAATCAACATCATCAAAGAATCCCCATGAGACCCCTGGAGACAGGTCCCCACAGACAAACACATTAAAACGTTCAGTTCCGTCCCATTATTTGGGGTTGTGAATTTCTTTATCAACGTCCGTCCCTAGGCTCCGGAGGGTCTTACGCTGCGCTGCTCCTAGGGCAGCAACAAGTCTGCAGAGCTTGGGCTCTAGGGAAAGCGCTCAGAGAATGGCCTCGGGGATTCGTTCCCTGGAAAGTTTCAGCATCCTAGGAGAACTTTTCCTTTTCCGAGGGCCGGCAGGGTGGCATTCCAAACTTAAGCAAAGGTGGGCAGCGTGCGATCCTCCCCTAAAGAACAAATAAATAGAAGCTAGAGCGCAGCTCCTCTCGGGTTTCCCAAAACGCGCAAGGCTGTTGCTGCCCGGGCGGCTGGGTGTCTGTGCTCCCCGCCTTTGCTGGGCTGACACCGGAGGGGAGGAGCAGGAGCCGGAGGGGGTGCCGGGGCGGGCGGGGTGGGGGGAGCGAACCATCTTGAGCCAAGACTAGCGGCACATTCACAAATAACGCCCCCACCCCCAGCGCACGCGCTCCCATTGAAAGCTGCCGGGCTCCGCAGCCGCACCGCAGCTCCGAACACGCACCGCCAACCCCAGCGCAGCCTGGCTTCGCGCGGCTCACGACTGGAGCTGGGTCGCTGACTGCAACCGCGCAGGAGGCGGCTACAGCTTCCAGGGAGGGGTCTCTTCCAAGACTCCCTTTGGTCTCCGCGGGGGACCATGGCACAGCAGGAGGCCCCCAGAAACCCGGGGTTCCTGGCCCGCCTCCTCGGTGGCACCTGGTGCCTGCTCTATGTCTCCGGACAGGTAGGGCAGCCTGCGTTTCTAGCGTCCTTCCTGAACTTCTGGTCGTGCTCTGGTGGGGAGCGTTACAGCTTGGGGCGCGCTCTTTTCTGCGAAGGTCTGTTCCAAGTCTGCGCCACCACCCGAGCTGGGACAGGTGGAGGAAAGCTAAGGCGAGCCCCGGCGGCAAGCTTCAGGCTGGCGGGGTCGATCTGTGCCCTGAGTCCTGAGACCCTGCCCCGGCTTCTCGCCGGTGCCGCCTAGGTCTTGCTTCCCGTGTGTAGAGGCGGCGTCTGAATGGTAGAGCTGTCATCTCTCGGGAAGACCGCGACCCCTCCACCTTTCCAGACAGTCTGAGGAGTCCCCTCTCTGGCTCCTGGGGGAGCCTCGGGGCGGTGCCTTCGAGACAAGGGTGCTGGGATACTCCTCCTCACTTCCGATCTTCAGCGGACTCGGTGAACTTCTGACACAGTCACCCTGGGGCCACCGGTGGCTGTGTGTCAGGGCAGAGCGGACCGAAGACCAGGTGGGCTCTCGGGTACTTCCAGAGAGCAGATGAGGCGGGCGCACGAGGGCTGGTCCCCACCACACCCTGTCAAGTCCTCCCGAGGTTTTCTGCTGGGTCACACAGTGTACAGGAATCGGGGAGTTCTGAGTGGGTTGCTTAGGCCCCCAGGCTGCGTAAAAGGACCCTGAGAGAAAGGTGTCTAATTCACAGTTCGTGGTATATGACTTCCAGACTGGAGGGAGCTGCTTAGGGGAGGGGGCGGGGCCAAGAGTCAAGTCAACGTCAAGATGCTTGTGGTATCTCGCCTTGGCTTGTTTTTCAGAGTCAGGTAGCTTTGGCCGAAAACCTACGATTTAGGCAGTTTGTACATAATTTGACGACATAGATTTGCTTTTCATAGGATTACTTGGGTTATTGGGGAAAATACTCAGTTACTCTTGCCCCAAATCATTGCCAGATAGCTTCCCTTTGTTTCCTTAGTGAGACTTGTCCAAATCAGGGGGCGGTGTGGGGGTGGGGGTTCCTGCCCTCACTTTTACTTAGTGTTTTGAAACTTGTTTCGCTATTTCTCTTATTCTATTTCTGTATTTTAATTGTTGAGGTGCACTTCTTGAGGTTGAGAGAGGATCGAAAATGAATTCTCAGAAGGACCCAGAGCCAACTAGGACCTGAGAGGCTACCTTAATCAGTGATAGAAATTTCCAGCTGGGAACATCTGCTTAGATAGGAAAAGTTTGTCTTAATTAACAGCAGGTTTTATTCCCACCTGCCTTGTTCCAGGCAGGCCTTCTCATCCATGGCTGCATAGTAGGGTTACCCAAGGGAGCTCTGGAACTCCCTGTGCTAGGGTCACTGCCCCACCTGAATTACATGACTAGGGGAGAGGGGAGGCCCAGGCTCAAGATTCCTAAAGTCTCAGGTGATTCCTTGTGCAGCTAGGTTGAAAACCGCTGTGCAAAAATGACAACTCTTAAGGTGAACTTTTTGGAGAATTATTCTCCAAAAGTAAACAGAGAACAGAAAAAAGGCTCAGGAGTCTTGGCATGTAGTCTCCAGTTCTGGCTCTGCCCCTAACTAGCTGTGTCATTTTGGTCAAGGTCCTTAACCTTCCATTTCCTCATCTGTAAAATAAGGGTGTTGGCCTGTGTTCTCAAAGGTATTGCCAGCTCCAACAACTCCAGGCAGGTTGACTTCAAACCAGATGAAGACAACTTCATTTTTATTTTTTTATACCCACAGGAGAAGTTCTACCTTATCCTTAAGATTTTGTTAACATGTCAACTAATGTTGGATGTAGCAAAAATGCTAAAGAGGAGTTTAATTCAGTTTCTTAGACTTTTGACATATATACATATATAATTTTAAATACTTTCCACTTTGCCTGTTCAGATCACTTCAAGTCATTCCAGATTTTGGCCTTCAAAACAAATTGATTTTCCTAACATTACACACCTGTCCTTTCTTGCAGCAGGTCTCAATCATGTCTTATAGATGAGGTTGATAAAAGCAGATTTGGGCCTTGTGTGTGGGTTGGCAGTGGCTTATTATCTAATTCCAAATGGTTTGGTCCTTTTCCACTCTTCAGGGCTATTCTCCACATGTGAACAGCCTGATTAAACTTGAGGAAAGGGTTTGGGACAGTTTAAAAATGGTAGCTGGTGGGCAGGGGATGTGGCACAAGCGGTATCACGGCTTGGTTGGCATGCGCAGGGTGCTGGATTGGATCCTCAGCACCACAGAAAAATACAATAAAGATGTTATGTCCACCGAAAACTAAAAAATGAATATTAAAAATTTATCTCTCACTCTCTCTTAAAAAAAAGGGTAGCTGGTTGGGTAGAATATAAGATGGGACTAACCTGGTCAGGTGTTTGTCAGAGCAACTCTTTTTTTTATTAACCTTGGACATTATGTAATTATTGAATTACATAGATTAAAAAATGAGGCTAGTTAATCTCAAATCAAGGAGAAAACATCCTATAACCAGAGACAGTGTCAGATGATTTGAACATTATTTGAAATTTACATATTCTTTAAACTTTTCATTTTTTAAATTAAAGTACTCAATCCATGTACATATTATCAGACCTCTCTTTTATATATATTGTAGAAGGTTAGTCTGAGATCAAGATCTACAAATTAAAGTGAATTACAGCAATAGCTCAAAGAACAATTTTAATACAAATGAAAATTATTTGGAAATCTCAACATTTCTTTCTTCTTACTATATTTCTACTTTCAGAAGTTACTTCCTTTTCCTTCTAGTCTGCCTGAATTAGTCTCCTTTCAGAATCTTTTCCTCTCACTCCTTAGGTTTATAAAACTGATTATTTTACTGATTAATTTCATTTCATAAGCTGAACCTGAACTCACCCTCTTAGCCAAATTTTCCCCCATGAGAATGAGTGTAACTAGTGCTTTTAAATAGTAGGTATTATCAACTCCTTAATGATTTCTACAACCTAACTGACAATGAAGAAAGTCCATCAAGAGAGTGGGTTTCCACATCAGTGCAAATCTACTACTATTGCTTAAAAATGTCACTTAGTGGCAATTTGTGTCCTTTTGGTAGTATATCAATGATGGTTCATTAAAATATAAAGATTGAATATTTTTCACTTCCAGTGGTGTTCTTGGTGCTATACTTCCTAGGAATTCAGTAGTGAAGTAAATAGTTCTAGAATGGCTGAAAAGAATCTGTGCCTTTATGGATAGATTTTTCAACTAGGGAGCTTGAAAAGGACTTGCTTGTCTTTTATTGGTCTGTTTATGTGTTTGCTGTCATTTATTTTAATTTTTAGAGTAATAACTACTGTGTGGTTAAAAAATACTACTAAGAGCTTAGAAAGAAACAGCAACTTCTTGCTCCACTGTTTTTCTTAAGCTTAGATACCATCCCTAGAGGCAATCATTTTCATTTTTATTGTATTGAGGTATATCTGGCATACAGTAAACTACACATTTAAAATGTACAACTTAATAAGTTTTGATGTATGCATACACCCATGAAACCGTTATCCCAGTTTCCTCATGACCTTTTGTGATGTCTCCCTCTCATCCATATCATTAGGAACATAATTAGTTTACATTTCTATAAATCAGTTTACATTTCTAGAATTTTTTTGTAAATGGGATCAGACCCTCCACATCCTTTTTGGTTTGGCCTTTTTCACTCAGTATAATTATCTTGTGATTATCTATGCTGTATCATATATCAATAATAGTTCATTGCTTTTATTCCCCCTGAGTTTACACTGTATGGATTTTTCATAGTTTATTGTACATCAACTTTCACCTATTAATATCCAGTGTGTTTCTTTTTGGCTATTATAAATAAAGTTGCTATGAACAGTTGTGTACAAGTTTTTGCACAAATATGTGGTTTTTATTTATATTATGTAAATACCTAGGAGTTGAATGGCTGAATCATATGTCAGGTGTGTGCTTAACTTTTTAAGAAACTTAGTTTTTAAAGATAACACCGTGGTCCCCCCAACCTATGGTTTCACTTTCTGTGTTTTCTATTCTCTGTTGTCAGCTGTGGTCTGAAAATATTAAATGGAAAGTTCAAGAAATAATTTATAAGTTTTAAATAACTTATGATTGTATTGCTAACTGTTCCATATCATTGTTGTTTTTGTTAATTTTTTACTCTGCCTCATCTATAAATCAAAGTTTCCCATAGAAATATATGAATAAGAAAAACCATTGGTATTACCTGAAATTTTAAGCATTCTCTGAGTGTCTCAGAGAATATTCCCTGAGGATAAAGGAAGGCCACTCTATCATTTTACGTTCTTACAAAAGCTCATGAGACTTAGAATTCTTCTTATCTTCTTATCTTTGCCAACCCCTGGCATGTGTGGTGCTTTATTTTAGCCATACCTGTAGTAATAGTTTATTCTGTGTTTTAATTTGCAATTCACTAAGTATTAATGATGTTGAACATTTTTTCATGGGTTTTATTTATTTCATGGGTTTATTTGCATATATATTCATGTATCACTTAATGGTGGATAAATGTTCTGAGAAATGAGTCATTGCACGATTTTTGCCATTTTTGAACCTTATAGAGTGTACTTACATAAACTATGACTATTCTGATGTCACTAAGTGATAAAATCTTATGGGACCACCATCATATAAGCAGTCCATTATCTACTGAAATGTCAATATGCATATTACGCATGACAGTACTCTTTGGAAAAATTTCTATTCAAATATTGGTTCTTTATTGAATTGTTAGTTTTTTATTATTGAGTTTGGAGAATTCTTGATGTATTCTGGCTATGTCTTTGAAGAAATGCATGATTTGAAAAAATTTTTCTCATCTGTGGTGTGTATTTTTCTTTAATAGCATCTTCTGATGAAGTTTTTAATTTTGATGAAATTGGACTTATCAAATCATTTCTTGGTGTATTGTGATTTTGCTCATTTCTAAGAAACATTTGATCTACTCAAGGATCACAGAAACATTTTTCCTAAAAGTTTCTAGTTTTTGGTTTTACATTTAATCTACATATCATATTGAGTTCATTTGTATGCATGGGCCACAGTTCAGTTTTCACATAATTTGAAATTTGATTGTTCTAGCATAATTTTTTGTAGAGATTACCCTTTCTCCACTATGCTGTCTATATACATACCTTCATTAAAATCAGTTGTCTATTCATGAGGGGTCTATTTTTGGGTTTTTCATTGTACTTGAATGAACTCTTTGTCTATTGCTATGCCAGTAGCATGCTCTCTTGTGTACTGGAGTTTTATAAAAGGTCATTAACTCAGGAATGTGATCCTTCCAACTTTGTCCTTCATTTTCATATCATAGATTTGGTTATTTTATATGAATTTTATAATCGGTTTGGTAGTTTAAAAACATGCAGGGATTTATTTGGGAGTATTTTAATTTATAGATTTATTTTGAGAAAATTGGCCTCTTGACAATACTAAGTTATATGATCCATGGATATGGTATATCTCTTTATTTGTTTAGGTCCTTTAAGCCATATCAGATTGTTTCAGTATGTAGTCTTACACATTTTTGTCAGCTTTATTAATAAATATTTCTTTTGTTTTTCTTTTTGTGCTCCTTTATTATCTAATTTAATATTATTAGAGTATGTAGTTATGTTGTCTGACTCATTTCTGCTACTAGTTCTTTCTTTTGTTCTTTCTTTTTTTTCCTGACTAATCTGGAAAATTTTCAATTTTATCAAGCCTTCTTAAAGAACCACTTTTAATTTCATGAATTTTTCTTTGTTGTTCTTGCTTTCTATTTCCTTGCTTATATTTTCATTTCCTCTTTTATATTATTTTTTCTGATACTATTTTGAGTTTTATTTAGTCTTACTTTTTTAGTTTCTAAAGGCAAATGCTGAGATCATAGCTATAAGACCTTTTTAGTTTTTTGATATAGCTTTTTAATGATTTAAATGTTATTAAATTCTTATTTAGTCATATGCCATAAATTTTGATGTATCAGTTTTATTCAGATCAAAATATTTGTTATTTCACTTTGATTTCTTATTTGACCAGTGGGTATTCAGAAGTATATTGTTTTGTTTCTAAACAATACAGGATTTCCCAGATATCTTTATGTTATTGATTTTTTAATTTAATTCCAATCTGGTCAGAGAATACATTTTATGGAACTTGAATTTTGAAAAATTTGTTGACACTTGTTTTATGGCATAGAGTATGTTCACTCTTAGTAAATACACTCATATGTGTGTTTGAAAAGAACTAGATTTTCTACTGATTTGTGTCTTCTACTTTTTTCCTGGCTGTTGTTTGGTGGAATAGTCTATAAATATCGATTAAGTCCTGTGGATAGCATTGTTCAAATCATTTGTACACTTACTGATTTTCTTTATACTTATTAAATTGAATACTGAGAGAAGAGTATCAAAATCATCATCTATGTGGATTTTTCTATTTCTCTTTAGTATTTATTTTTTAGTTTTTGGCAGACACAACATCTTTATTTGTATAAGGTGCTGAGGATCAAACCCAGTGCTGCACACATGCCAGGCGAGCGCGCTACCGCTTGAGCCACATTCCCAGCCCCTACTTATCATATTTTTTTCAGGGAGTTAACAATTGCCTTGGTAGAAAGAAAATTCTTAATTTATGTAATTGTCACTCTTTTCCTCTAATGCTACGTAGACCTATCATAATATTACGAATACCTTTTTCAGGTGCCAAGGCACAGTACAATCCTATTTGTTCCTTTGCTGGGGTTTCTCCTTCCACAGTCTTGGGCTGTCTTCCTATCTGATTGCTTTCTGCAGAGTTGCCCACTTAGCTGTCATACCAAGAGTTCCCTCTACTGTTTTTATTCTGTCAAATTTCCTATTACAGATTCCACAACCATAAAGTATGAGTATGGAAGTAAAATTTTTAATTAGTTTTGTGTCTAAAAAAATTATTCTGCTCTCACTTGTTCCTTACTTTGCATGGTTTATAGTCCTATGTTGAAAATAATTTTCTCCCTGTATCTACTCTCCACCACACCACCCAAGTTTTGAAGGCATTACTATATCTCTTTGAGCATCCAATGACATTTCTAATCTAGATCCTGTGTTGTTAGTCTGATTAAAAAATATATATATTTCTAGAATGGTTACTCTTTATCTGGTGCTCTAAATGGGGGTTGGTACAATTTTTCTGTAAAGGGCAATGTTGTATGTATTTTAGGCTTTGTGGGCCATACTGTGTCCCAGCTACTCAACTCTGCTGTTGTACATGAAAATAACCATAGACAATATGTAAATGAATGATTATATAAATGGAATAAGGCTCTGCTCCAATAAACTATTTCCAAAACAGGTGATAGGCAAGATTTGGCTTACGAGCCATAATTTGCTGAGTGCTATGTTGAAGTTTCATGATATTGTGGCTTGGTGTGGTTTATTTAAATTCATTGTGCTAGGTTATCTGTGGGCTTTCAATAGATCTATCTCCTTCAGTTTGAGGAATATCTGCTTTCATATGTCTTTGATAATTTATTCTCAATATCTTATATGTCTTCTTTATATGAAATGTCTATTAGTTATGGATTTCCTAGATCAAAAATCTATCTTTAAAAACATTTTCTCTTATTTTTATTGCCTTATTGTTATGGTTTTATTTACAAGATTTTTCTCAGTTTTATTTTCTAACAATCTTCATAGATTTTCAACCAGTATTCCTTTTTGTAGATAAACTCTCTTCTTCCCTCCCTATCTACAGCACCAGGTGTCTCCAAGTTGGAAGTCTTCTTTCTTGAAGTTTTACAGGCCAAATGGTCTTGCTTCTCATCATTGTCTTTCTCTGGAGGCACAATTCTGTTCAGCCAGTTACATCCTCCACGAGTTTTCCATATTCCAAGAATTTATTGGCATCTTTTGTCTGCTGTTGTCTCCTTTCCAGTTCTCTTGTCATATTTATTTATTTACTGTTATTTTAAAAGACATTTCTGAAAGAATGGAGAAAATATGGTGTTCAATCTGCCATGTTAGACTAGAAGTTAGCACTATGTATTCTCTTTCATATTTCCATTTTCTCATCCTTACCCGTTTCCAAATCCCATTAAAAATCATTTTGGTTATGATACATACTTTTCCAAGACTGATGCTTTTCAATTCTCAGTGTGAGACTTTGCCCAATATTATAAAGAAGACACTGAACTGGAGTTCTAGAGGTCTGGGAACTGGTTCTGGGTATACTGACCCTCTCTGCAACTAAGAGACTCAGGATTTTATTGAGGGAATGGAATCATTGCTTACCTTCTGGGTTTCAAACACAATAATACATACTTTCTTCATTTTCATTTTTGTGTTTTAGTTTTCATATCTTCAGTAACTGTTTCCATCTTATTTCATGCTGTTTTAAGTAAAACAGAGTCTAACCTATTTGCTGATAGATGCAGCACAGTAATATTTTGTTTTACAAATTTTGGTGTTCATATTTGGAAACAGTTTTATGAGGGAACATGGAGTTAACATGATGTAAAGATCTGGCCTTGAAATATCATCTATTGTATTAAAATTTATTCTCTAAGGTGTGATTGATATTCAGACTTTTTTTTGTAGTAGAGGATAGAGATGAGGTAAAATGAATGAGGAAATAGTTCTGAATAGATATTAATTCCATATCAGTTTTAATATTTTGTTTTGTACTAGGATGATCTCTAAGTAGAGAATTGTGCATTTTGGGGGATGATGGAGTGGGTGGGACAGAAGCAACATTTCTTTTCTAACCCATTCATGACATGGGACTGCATAGCTGGAAGAAGGCTTAGTGATTCTTTAATCTTGTGGTTCACAAAGTTCAGCATGTGCAAGTCAGTTTGGGTAATATCTGCTTTCATTTGTCTTTGATAATTTCCTTCTCAATATTTTATCTGCCATATTATATACTTCCAGAGGTCACCAAGCATAGAGATATCTGACTAAGTGCTTAGAAACTTTCAATGCAGATTCCTGAGCCTCACACTCAGAGATTCTGATTTACATGAGTAGGATGGGCCTAAGAATCTGCATTTGTTACAGGTACTGCCCTCAGATACCCAGAGTTGGACTAAAGACCACTTTTGGGGACACACAGATCTGACCTCTCTTACTTACAGATGAGAGAAATAAGGTCCTAGGCAGTTGAGTGACTTGTCCCAGTTTGGTGGGAGTGGACCACGTGTCTCATAACTCTGTTCAATGATTTTTCCCAGTAGAGCACACACTATTATTTTAGTGTCTCGTTACATCATGAACTAAAGATATGAACTACCAGCTTAAAGTGTCTTTATTTGTAGTAACCTCAGTTTTTTATAAATGGTTTTCAGATATTTGGGAATAGCTTCAGCTCATAGTCACTCTGCAGCTGAGGAATGGTCAGGAAAAAGGGAGAGGAAAGCCCTCCACCCTCTCCCGCCCACAAAACCTGCTGGAGACTGGCTTCTGTGTACTTTCTCTTCTAGCCATCATGCCCCTAGAAGATTAATAGATCCTTAGTTAGAAAACTGTCCAAAGCATCCAGGAATCTGACACTTGATGAAATGAAGAGTACATGCTGCTGAACACCTTCCCTTTCCAAGTGCGATGTAGCAACTGCTGCTACATTCTTGGAGGGAGAAAGGAAATGTTTCATGTGCCTATTATTTAGGATGTTCTCCCCATCTCAACCACAAACAAGCCAAACAAAATACACGCATACATTCTACACTGAGTCATGCATAGCATGTGATGTCAACCTACGTATGGAAAGAAACAAAATTTTCTGTACTGTTAATAGTCATTGTTATAATCTTGTGCATTTCATGAAGAATGATCACTGTGAATTTTCTTTCAGAAGTCTGTTGCAGAGAAAATGGCTGTTATTAAAGAGTGCCTTTTTACTGATACATGCTGAAATTCGATTTCTCATGTTCTAACACTCCTTCTAAAACTCTATATAAGGATGGGAGAGATTATGTGCAACCAATGATTGCGAATCATGGTGGCTTAACACCACAAAGGGTTATTTCCCCATTTGGCCACAGCTCCGGTGCAAATTGTTGGGTACTTGGTCCACTGTGTGCCCACAGTAATCCCTGCTGACAGTAGCTCCATCTCCACCTCCACACCCGTGGCCTCCAGGGCAGGAAAAGGAGTATAAAGGAGTCTAAACAAATACTTTCATTCTAAGGCCATGGACATTGCTTCTTCTCACATGTTATTGGCCAAATCCAATTCAAGAGGGTGCTAAGTATAATGTTATCTTGAACCTAGAATGTTCACTTTGTGGCTCTGGTTTCAACCTCATTAGCTTTTCCAAATATTGAGACTTCCAAGATGTGGTCTAGATATTTAGGTTTTCTGACTGTGCATACTTGTGAACAGAAATTCTTTGACATGACTGTGAAACCACCTAAAATTATCTTTGACTTTATCATTTAAATTTTTTAAAATTTTTTTATCATTGTAAGACATAAGCTTTACCATCTTAACAATTTTTGAATACACAGTTCATCCCTATTAAGTACTTCATTGTACAACTGTCACTACTCGCCCCTCCAAAATGAACTTTTTTCATCTTGCAGAATTGAAACTATACCCACTAAAAAACAACTCCTATCTTTTCTTCTCCAGCCCCTAGTGATAATCACCATTCTAATTTCTCTGCCTACGAACCTGACTATAGTACTAGGTACTTCATAGAAATAGAATAATCCAGTATTTGTCATTTTTTTTGTGACTGGTTTATTTTGTTTAGCATGGTATTCACAAGTTTTGTGGGTGTTATAATATTTATCACAATCTTCTTCTTTTGGGGGGCTAAATAGTGTTTCTTTGCATAAACACACACACCACATTTTGTTTATCCATTCATTCATTGTTGGACATTTGAGTTCCTTCTGCCTTTTGGCTATTATTATAAACACTGGAATTCCACTTTGAGATCTCTCTCTCTCTCTCTCTCTCTCTCTCTCTCTCTCTCTCTCTCTCTCTGTGTGTGTGTGTGTGTGTGTGTGTGTGTACACACACACAGATAAATAACTAAGTTGTCCAAAATCATGTTTATATATATATATGTATATATATATATAAATTTTAAGAAGATTGATGTTATATATATAGAGTACATATAATATATTCATATATTTGTATATATATAATATATATTTGTATACTTTATAAAAGAGAAACAACACCTGTCTCTGCAGACCTTCTTATGGGGGGCGGGGAAGTCTAAGAAATAATTTTCACTCAAATGTGGATCTAATAGGCTTTCTTCAGCAATCTTCTGCCAATGGTTAAAATAAAGGCTGAATAATATTTCACCCAGTTCCTATGCATTTAACCAAATCAACAGGTCAAAGGATTCTTTTGTTTAGTCTTATATATAATCTGCAAGATAGGGGACAATATGTAGCTAAGACATTAGTTTTCCTCTAAAGATCCAAAAATGTGACAAAAAGAAATTACATTATATTCTTTTTGTGCATCTGAATCATACTGTGTGAAGGGGTGTCAAATATGAATCAGTATAAAATGAAGTCATGTAAACTAATTGCATGCATGGCATGATGTAGAATCTTGGGAAGAGTGCTAAGGGAAAAGGCAGAAGACCACAATCCAAACTCTGCTTGCTGATTGCATGACTTTGGACAATTACATAGATTTTTGAGTTTTTTTTAATCTATAGAATGAAGTTCTTGTAATTACATGTTCTAGTGTGCCAATGCCAATTAACCACAAAGTTCTAAAATGATAAAAATCAAAGGTTTTCAACTATTTTAATATAAAAAATCTCTTTTTAAAATTGATCTTTAATTGCCATAGTAATTGTATCTATTAATGGGGTATGGTGTGACATTTCAATACACACACACACACACACACACACACACACACACACACACACATACATATAATATGTAATGATCATATCAGGGTAATTGGCATGTCCGTAACCTCAGACATATATCATTTCTTTGTGTAGAGAATATTTAAAAGCCTCTCTTGCTTGCTGCTTTGAAATATTCAGTTTTTATCAACCATAGTTGACCTACTATGCTGTAAAACATTAGAAGCTACACCTCCTAACCAATGGCATCCTGGTATGCCTTAACAATCCTTTCTCTATCCCCCTCTTCCTCACCTCTTTTGATCAACCTTTTAGATTCCACATAAGAAAATGACATATTTGTCTTTCTGTGGCTGATTTATTTCACTTAGTCCATTGTCTCACGGATTCATCCATGTTGCTGCAAATGACAGAATTTTATTATTTTTTATTTCATTGTGTATATATTCACCACATGGACACCTAGGTTGATTTCTTATTTAGACATTTGGAACAGTGCTGCAATAAACATGGAGGTACAGATGTCTCTCTGACATAATTGATTTTAATTTCTTTGGCTCTTTACCCAGCAGTGGGGTTGCTAGATCACATGGTAGTTATATTTCTAGTGTTTTGAGAAACTCCAGACTGTTTTCCATAATGATTTTACTAATTTACATCCCAACAATAATGTGTGACAGTTCTCCTTTCTCTGTATCCTCACCAGAATTTGTATTTCTTTTTCTTTTCAAAAATAGCCATTCTAACTGGGCTGAGATGATATTTCACTGTGGTATCTCATTTTGATTTATATTTTGTATTTATCTGATAATAAATGATGCTGAAAAACTTTATTATATTTGTTGGACATTTGTATATAATCTCTTGAGAAATGTATATTTAGATCATTCACCTATTTATAATCTGATATTTTTTTTCTGGAGTTGCTTGAGTCCCTTAAGTATTATGAAAATTAATTCCTTCTTAGATGGATCGTTCACAAATATTTCCTCCCATTCTGTAGATTGTCTCTTTATTGATTATTTCCATTGTTGCATGAATTTTTTTAGTTTTATATAGTTACATTTATGAATTTTTGCTTTCTTCTCTGTGTTCTGGGGGTCATATTCAAAGCCTCTTTGCCTAGACTAATGTCCTGAAGTCTTGTCACTATATTTTCTTCCAGTTGTCTCGGACTTTTAGTTCTTATATTCAAGTCTTGGATTTGTTTTTAGTTGATTTTTGCATAGTGAGAGATTGGGGTCTCGTTTTCTTCTGCATGTAGATACCCAGTATTCCCAGGATCATTCATGATACCTAGTATTCCCAGGATCATTCATCTCAGAGATTTTCCTTTCCCCCAATGTATGTATGTTCTTGCTATCTTTGTCAAACATCAGTTGACAGTAAATATATGAATTTATTTCTGGTTGTCTCTTCAATTCATTGGTCTCTGTGTCTGTTTTTGTGCTTTTACCTGCTTTGGTGGCTACTATTCCTTTGTAGTATATGTTGAAATCAGGTGTTTCAATGCCTCCAGATTTCTTCTTTCTGCTCAGAGTTGCTTTTGCTCTTCAGGGTCTCTTGTAGTTCCATACACATTTTCAGAGTGTTTTTCCTAGCTCTGTGAGGAATACCTTTGGTATTTTGGTAGAAATTGGATTTAATCTGAAGATCACTTTGGGTAGTACAAACATTTTAATAATATTCTTCCAATTCATGAACAGGGAATGTTGTTACCCCTTTTTGTATGTCCTCTTCAATTGATTTCATCAGAATTTTATTTTTATTGCAGAGTTCACTAACTTTCTGATCTTCTTTTTTCTTATTTGAATGCCTTTCATTTTTTCTCTTATTTCATTGCTCTAAGACTTTCAATCTAAATAAAGTAGATATCTTCATTTTTTTCCTGATCTTAGAGAAAAGGAAAGGAAAATCTTTTACCCATTCAGTATAATGTAGGCTGTAGGTTTGTAGTTTTTGCTCTATTGCATTGAGGTATATTCCTTTTATACCTAATTTGCGCATGTTGAACCATCCTTGTATCTTTAGGATAAATCACCCTTGATTATGGTGTATAACCTTTTATGTGCTCTTGATTTGATTTTGTTGAGAACTTTTACATCTATGTTTGTCAGGGATGTTGGTCTATAGTGCTCTTATTGAGCCCTTGTCTGGTTTTGGTATGCTGGACTGGTAGAATGAGTTGGGAAGGGTTCTCCCCCTTTCAGTACTTTGTAATAGTTTTAAAAGTTTGATAGAATTTAGCAGTGAAGCTATCTGATTTTGAACATTTCTTCATATGGAGACTTTTTATTACTAATTCAGTCTCATTATTTGTTATTGGTCTGTTTAGGTTTTTGCCCCCCTGCTTCTACTTTGATAAGTTATAATGAGTCCAGAAATCCATCCATTTCTTCTAGGTTTTTCAATTTTTTTGGTATACAGGAATTCATGATAGTCCTTAATGAGCCTTGGTCTTCTGAAGTACCAGTTGTACCGTCTTCTTTTTGTCTCTGATTTTATTTACTTGGATTCCCCGACCCCTACCCACTTCTTGGTTAGTCTAGCTGAAAGTTTGTCAGTTTTGTTTATCTTTTCCAAAAACTAACTTTTAATTTCATGGATCTTTTCTATTTTTTTTTGTCTTTGTTTTGCTTAATTTGTGTCTGCTTTTTGTTATTCTACTTTAAGTTTTCTTTTCTTTTTGAATTCTTTGAGTCAGATCATTTGGTTGTTCATTTGAAATTTTTCTCTTTTTTGATGTAAGCATTTATTGCTAAAACATTCCCTCTAAGTCCTGCTTTTGCTGTATCTCATAAGATTTAGTATTTAGTATTTTCATTTTCATTTATTTCAAAAAATTTTGTTTCCATTTTAATTTCTTCATTAATCCATTGATCATTCAAGAGTATTGTTTAATTTCAACATACAGTTGTAATTTCTTAAGCCTTGCTTGTTAATTTCTATTGTTTCACAGTGGTCAGAAAAGATCTATGCTAGGATTTTGACTGTTTTACATTTTTTGAGACTTTTTTGTAGCCTTACATATAATCTATGTTCCATATGCTGTTGAAAAGAATGTATATTCTGTAGCTGTTAAATGAAATATTCTGTAACTTTTTGATTAATTTGGTCTATAGTATGGTTTAATTTTAACGTTTTTGTGTTGATTTTTTTTTCTGTGAATGATTTGTCCATTGATGAAAGTTGGGTGTTGAAGTCCCCAACTATTACTGCATTAGAGTGTAGGCTTCATTTTGATCTAATAATTTTGCTTTACCTAATATAATTCAGTGCTTTGTGTTGGGTGCATATATATTTACAACTGTCATTTCCTCTTTTTGAATTGATCTGTGTGTTTATGTGTCTTCTAGTGTGGGATAAAAAAAAATTGCTTTTCTCCAGGCAGGAGGCCTGAAGTTTCACAAGAACTCAGTTTGAAGTGGTAATGGTAACACCACGATAAACAATCGTCCAGAGCCATTTTCTCCCTCATCACCTGAGAGGTCAGGAGGCTATAAAATCAGCACCTTCTGGTCTCTGACTTATCAGGTGAGACAATGGATTGCATTTCATAAGTGAAAATATGCCTTGGAATTGGTTTGGGTGTCACCATGAAATTCACCTGTAGGATTTCATTGTTTTCCCTGGTACTGAGCATAAACAATATCTCTGAGAATCAGCAAGAATCTTTTCAAATAACTATGCAGTTCATTCATTCATTTCAATTTGTGTTTATTGAAAACTTACCTTGGGCCATAAGGCTAAAGAGACAACTAAAGCAAGGGCTCTGCTCATAGTTCAGTGAGGGACAAGAATTCGATTAAGAATAAATAAACCTGCACATGTGTTATAACAGTGTGTAATGGTAAAGTAAACTTCAATTGGCTCAAACAAAACAGGAGCTTAAATCTTGCTCACGCAATAATTGTCAACAAATGGCTGCCAAGTAGCCGTGGTTGCTCTTCCAAAGGAGGTTTCGTGGCCCAGTCCTGGAAGTGGCACACATTGCTCCTATGTGCATCCAATGGAGAGAAGTTGACCATGTGGTCATACCATCCCTCAAGAAATGTTGACAATGTAGTATACCTGGGCACCTACATTCTCTAGCTTAGTCATACTGCCAAGAATGAGGAAGAGAACAGAATTAAGAGGAAAACTGGCAATTTCTTTTTTTTTCCTTTTTTTAAATTTTTTATTAGTTGCTCAAAACATTACAATGATCTTGACATATTATACATTTGATTCAAATGGGGTACAATTTCTGAAAACAACAAAGACACGTGCAAAGTTTTATAAAAACAAGAAAATAATGGGAAAATAAATAAAAACACTTCAAGTACCTATTAAATAAATTTTTAACTTCACTTATAATTAAATAAATGTCAATTATGGCTACAATGAGGTACTATTTTCAAATTGCCAAAAAGAAAATAACATTTGTGCTTATTTTTGGCAAGGATCCAGAGGAAAGGGGCACTCAGCAACTTCAGAAAACACCAATTAGTACAATCTTTCCAAAGGATAATTTGGCAGTATGCATGTAGCAGATTTTTTTAAGTCACAACAAGAAAATCAGTTATATAACAGTAGAGCTTTCATCTATCTATATTTTAACCTAGCTTCTGAACCTCCACTTCTTCAATAGAGGAAAATTACACCTGTCAATTCAAGTACCGGTAAGTTCTGATTACAACTCAACTATTTGAAGGAAAAATTCATCCAATTCAGGCTTCCCCTCTGAGGTGGGCTCCATAAACTAGAAATGAATTCTTCCCTGAAGCTTCCATAAGGAGCACAGCCCTATCAATAACTTGATTTTAGACTTTGACCTTCAGAACTCTTAAAAGAATAAATTTGTGTTGCGTTAAGCCACTGAGCTTATGGTAATTTGTTACAGCAGCCATTGGAAACTAATGCATATTGTGGTAACTGGGAGTGCAGTGCTGCTGTAACAAATACATGTAAAATGTGGAGAGAGCTTTGGAATTGGTGGAAGAATTTTGAGGAGTGTGACGGAAACAGCATAGATTCCCTTGAGGAAATCGTTGGTAGAAACATGGATACTAAGGACTCTGCCAGCAGAGGTTCAGAAGGAAGAGAGGGGTGTAGTAGGGACTACCATCCTCTTAAAGAATACCAAATCATAAGCAGAATGTTGGTAGGAATATTAATGCTAAAGGTGCTGCTGGTTAGAGCTTAGAAAGAAATGAAGAATATTGGAAAGAAATGAAGTCATATTGGAAAAGGGAGGAAAGTGGATTCTCATACAGTGACAAAAAGCTTAGCAGAATCGTGTCTCAATGGTTAGGTGGAAGAACAACTTGTAAGTAATAAATATAGATATTAAAAAGGAACTAGGACTTTATTATTTGGAAAGTTTTGAGCCTATCAAGATTGCAAAAGACAATTAGGATATTCACTGTCAGGAGTATACTGAGAAGGGAAAGTTAAGAGTGTGGCTAAACAACCTTTTCTCAGGCCCCAGAAAGGATAAAAGGAAAGAGCTTTCAATTACATAGAGGACTTTTTGAAGGGATTAGGTATGTGAATCATGGATCCCTTTAGCCATCTCAGCAGAAGCCAGGAATAGAGACTGGAGTGAATGCTATAATGTACATAAGAGACCCACAAGGTTTCGAGGATGTTATATCAGCAAAAACACTTCCAGCTTAAACAGAAAGGAATAGAGAGAAGATGAAATTAAAGAAGGCTTTCAAATGCCAATATTCTTATTTAAAAAGCAAACCAACTAAACTATTCAAAAACAAGGAAAATCTTTCAAGGAAAATCTGGGATAACTCAGAGGACAGCACTCTAGGCCCAGAGAGTGGAGCTAAATGGGTAGATGAGGGAACACAGGGGCAGAGCATAAAATCACAGAGAATTATTGCAGAATTTTAAAACATATTGGAGTTTTCTTAGGCTATATTACAAAATTCTTTGGAACTGGTGACTCCTTTAATCGTTCCATTTTCTCCCTGTTTAGTGCAAATATCTTGTTTTTTTCACTTCATAAACCTACATGGAGGGCTGGGGATGTGGCTCAAGAGGTAGCGCACTCGTCTGGCATGCATGCGGCCCGGGTTCGATCCTCAGCACCACATACCAACAAAGATGTTGTGTCTGCAAAAAACTAAAAAATAAATATTAAAAAATGCTCTCTCTCTCTCCCTCTCTCTCTCTCTCCCTCTCGCTCTCTCTCTCTCTCTCAAAAAAAACCCACATGGAGAAGAATTTTGACTCAGGATGGCTCATATTCAATATCTGTCCCATACCTGATTTAGATGGTGTTCTGGTCAACGTTTTCACTTCTGTGACCAAAGAACCTGACGAGAACAATTTTAAGGAGGAAAAGTTTATTTGGTGGCTCACAGTCTCAGGGGGCCCAGCCCGTAGAAGGCTGATTCCATTCTATGGGGTTCGAGGTAAGGCAGAACATTACGGCAGCAGGTGGTGAAGGAAAGCAGTTCTGGACATGACGAGAGAAAGAGAGAAAGAAGAAGAGAGAAAGCTCCACTCAACAAGGACAAAGTATAAACCCCAAAGGGACCCAATTCCCCCAGCCACACTCTACCTGCCTACGTTCCCACCCAGTTAATCTCTGACAGGGGATTAACACACTGATTAGATTAAAACTCCCATAACCCAATCATCTCACCTCTAAACTTTCTAGCACTGTCTCACATGAGCTCTTGGGGGACACCTCATATCTAAGCCATAACGGATGGTTTAGATAATAAGATTTGGAGTCTCTGAGCTGATAATGTTTAGATGAGATGTTAAACTTCAAGTTGATGCTGCAACAGGTTGGAACTTTGGGGTAGAGTTTGGAATTGGATGCATATTTTTGAGTGTGGAATGGCCATAACGTTTTGAATGACCAGAGAAAGTGCTGTGGTAGATTGAATAATGGCCTCCCAGATGCCCTAATACCCAGAACCTATGAATATGTTACTTTATATAATAAAAGGGGTTTTGAAGATATGATTAAATCAGAATATTTTTTAAAAATATTTTTAGATGTAGATGGGCTCATTTATTTTTATGTGGTGCTGAGGATCGAACCCAGTGTCTCACGAGTTCGAAGCAAGCACTCTACCACTGAGCCACAACACCAGCCCCATATCAGAATCTTTTGATGGGGAGATTATTCTGCACTGTATGGGTAGGACAAGTGTAATCACATAAGTCCTTATTAAAGGAAGGCAGGAAGATCAAGGTTAGAGAGGATCTAAGAATAGAACCAGAAGTTGGAGAGAAGCACTGTGAGCCAGGAATGCATGCACCCAGAAGAAGGCAAGGAAATGCCTTCTGCCCTGAAGACCAATACTTGCTCTTAGACTTTTAGCCTTCCAGAACTGTAAGAGAACAAGCCACAAAGTTGTAGCCTGAAGTCACAATATTGAGGCAAAATTTGTTAAAGCAACAATAGAAGACTAATAAGCTCTCCTTCCTCTTTTTCTTTCCTTCTTTCATGGTGCCCTGGTGTGGAAATAGGGAGATCAGAAGTGGTATTTTCCCTGCGTGTGGCTCCTGGTCCTCACTGTCCCTTAGGGAGAATGCAGATCATTTTGCCACACTTGGGTATGGATCTCAGTTCTGTTCTACTCACATTTTGTCCCCAACACACTTTCATCCACAGGATCCCATGTGCTGAACCAGGCTATCCCAGACTCGTGCCCTATTCCAAATGAGAAGGGAAGACGAAATGGGGAAATTTTTTCCAGGGAAATCATTTAAAATATACACAACATCTAATTATAAGGAAAATAATCCCAATGTTGTTTGTAATTGCCAAGAAAAAAAGGGGTACTGAGAAATAATTAAATGTCTCCCTAAATGGGGACAGAAGGGCAAAGAATAGGAGACAGGAAGAAGGATGGATCTGTAGCATTAGGGAATGGAGACCCACCAAGAAAAGGGACTGTGTCTTGAGCATCTTCATCAGGGCGTGGTTAACACGTAGGACTGTAGCTCCTCCATTTCTCCTTCCACTCAGCTCCCTGCAATCTGCCAAGGATATAGTCACAATTGAGTCAGTGTCAGAGAGCTAGACACCAAGATGGCAGCCTCCCGACTCACAGAGTCTGATAACTTCTCAGGGGAGAATTATGGAAAGCAGAGCTGACAGGCAGACAGAGAAGTTAACTAGCGCAGCAGCAAAACTAAAAAGATCAGACATGGCCCAGACCCCAGAAGATCTGTGATCCTCCAACAGTTTGCCACACTTTTATGTGATAATTTAAAGAGCATAGTCTTAATTGATGCCTCAGATTCTTCATTAGAAAGATGAGAATCATACCCTCTTTTTCCCATCTCCCTCAGTGCCTTGCAGGAAGAATCATTTGTGTGTAATTAAGGAATCATTTTTTTCGCTGGTAGAGGAGTGTTAACCTTTGTGTTTTGTTAAGTGTGTGTTAATTTATTAAGTTTGTTAATGTGGCAAGACAGGGAAGGCGACAGTGAGGGAAGCATTTGGCCGGATTCTATTGAATAACATTTTCTTTGCACTCCCAGTTAGAGAGGGGACAAGCTTTGGACATACAAAGCAAGTGGAGATCAGCACAGTGTAATTTGTGACACAGGCTGTTTTGTTTTTTCAAACAGCTACTGAGCCCATTCACTTGCTGATTGCTTTACATAGGTTATTTCATTTGATCCTTACAGTAATCAGCTTTTTGTTAGCAGTGCCATAATTATGTACCAGGCACAGTGAAGCCACACATCTGTGGCCACACAGTAAATGTTAGGGACAGAATCTGAATCCGGGTCATTCAAACTCCAACCCAGACCCTTTCCTTTGCCCACCAACCCTCTACATACAGAACATTGAGCTTATGAGAAAGACTGATTTGCTAGAGGGTTTGGAGATAGGAAAAGCAGTGTATTTAATATTAGTGCTCAGTAGTAGGTATTTATGGGAATATCCAGAGAGTTATTTATGGGAATCATGATTCTGAGGAAGCTGGCCTTCTGCTTTCTCCAGATCTCCCTGCTTAGGAGGCTCTCGGTAGTGGAGAGTTGCCCATTGTTATGTTTAGCCTACATCAACCTTATGTGTTATGGAAAATATTATTGAAGCTATTTTGTGTATATTGGATCACACATTGGATAAACTCTTAGATTTCAGGGAAAAGGATAAACTAGGAAGCTTGTAGATTTTTATTAAAACAAACACAAAAAGGGACAGGGGTAGGGGGAATAGCTCAATGGAAGAGCATGTACTTAGTATGTGCCAAGCCCTGGATTCAGTTCTTAGTGTCAAAACAACACCAGCAACAAAATAAACAGAACAAGAGCTACCAAGGTAGCAAAGACTACATGATGTGATGCACAGTGAGTCAGGGACCATCTATCATAAAAGTGGCAGCTGCATTTTTGTTACATTGAGGACAAACACAGCATATGGGTAGAACTTCCAACTCCAGCTCATTGGTTGTAGCAGCACTTTAAAACATTGGAACCAACAAGGAGAAATTTGCCAGAACTAATTCTATATGCACTGAACTAATGAAATAAACTGTTGTGTTTTTTTATGGAGGTGTTTTATTTTATTTTTATGAAATAGTATAAGAGGGAGAAGGGAGATGTCTGCACATAATAGAACAAATTAATAATGAGATTGTCTTTATGAAATCACAAAGCAGAATAAGTAGTTACAGCTTTATCAAAAATTATTTTCTCCTTTATTCTTAAAAAACAAGAAGGTATCAGTGTACAGAATCATAATTGATATAGTAAAGTTCTTTGACATTTTTACTCATATAGCCTGTAGAGTATTACATTCTAATGTTTTTGATTTTTATTTTCCAGAGATTGGTAAAATTAGTTTATATACTTATTTTAAACTTAATTTCCAAATATATAATACAGTTAGGCTAGTGTAAAAGGTTAAATGGTGATGTATGTTCTGCTCCTTCCCTTACCTTGTCTTCTTCCCTGGAGGTAACCAGTGTTACTGTCACATGTTTCCAAAGTCTTTGAAAAATGCTCCCCCTCCTCTCCTTTCTTACACCAGCAGTGATGATCAAATATGATATTCCATGTCCGCCTGTTTTTTTTCACTTCATGCACTGTATAGACCCTTCTGTTTCAGCGCTCGAAAAACTTCCTCAACGTTTCATGCTTGGATAATGGTCTTGTGAATTAATATGTCATGATTTACTTAACAAATATACTACTAGTAGATGTTTTATTTAATATGTTTCCATTTTAATCTTTTGACTAATGCTATAGTATACACATATAGTAGATATGATGTATAGTAGTAAAACTATACACATAGTAGATTTGTTTAGAAAGAAATGGAAACCAATAGCTTCAAAGAGGGTTCCAGAATTGCCCCTGAGTTTTCGTCTCTGTTCCCCAGATTAATGCTCCTTTCCTCATCAGGAAAATAGACATTGTTGGAGTAGAAGGAAGATGGGATTTCATGGCTAAATAAATTGGTGAAATGCAGTGTTCTTGATTTATCTCTCGGGCTGTCATAAAATAATTAGAATGTTAAAGACTTAAAGTATTCATGTGGTGTACTGGGGCTACACTACACCAACACACCAATATGCTGTCAGATTTGACTTTTCAGACCTGCTTGGGCATCACGTTTTCAAGGTGCCTCACTGGCATGACAGTTCTGGGAAGAGCTGACCTTTGTGATTCTTCCTGTCTCCTGGAAACTAGCTAAACCTTTGATTTTTCAGCTGACAGATGTCCTGCCTTTGGAGGCATGTTCCTGTTGTCTGCAGCTTATTCACTCACTCTAGTGTGAGAAATGGCCTATTACGAAGGCTGCATATCACAACCATGTTCTGTGAGCATGAGAGAATGTGGGATCTGATATTTTGGGTAGACCCTGGTGAGAGCTAAAACAGCAATTTATAAAAAGAATGTTTTGATAATTTGGGGCAAAATTAGAAAAGTCATTTTGGTGGCTTGGAGACTAGCATGGAGAAGAGGAGAGGGGAGAGACTTTCTGAAGTAAACAGTATTCCAGCAGAAATTTGCAGTTTGTGGTTCTCTTGTGGAATCTGGAGCAGAAAGTGGTTGTTTGTTTGTTTACTTACTGTTTTGCAATAGGGCCCCGATTCTCAGTAGGGATGATTTTGGCAATGTCTAGAGACATTTTTGGTTATCATGACTGCAAAGGTGCTATTGACATCTGATAGGCAGAGATCAAGGGTAGTTCTAAGCAGTCTTTCAGTGTACAGAACATAACACCCCTATAAAGCTTTATTCAGCCTAAGGCATCAGCTATAGCCCCAGTACATCCTGCTTCAATATAATATTACTAGAAGTGAGGACTAGGAAATGGTCATCTTTTCTCCATGCATCCAAGGTGGCAGAAATAGCTCATGTGCTGCAGACATTATCTAGAATTGATAGGATAGATTCATGACTCCTAATTCATAGTTGAATTTATAAATTCAAATTTATAAAGCTCTGAGTAGGTAAAGTTTCTACATACAGGAATCTTTGTTGATAGGTAGGTATTTATAGTCTTGATTTACTGGATTTTGTGTAAATGTTTATATGTTTGATTTTAGGGTGTTAGCCTAGACCTAGTGAGGGATTTCATATAGCATGGTCAATACACTGTTATCATTGTTGAAAAATCTGAAAAATTCTGGTGGTTTGCTTGTTTTGTGGTACTCGGGAATCAAAAACAGGGCCTCATGTTCTTTTTTTGTGTTCCAGAGGTTTCAGAGAAGTGATTATGGATTTATATATTGATTTGCATTCTTGATTCATTTAGTTTCTATTAAGATATTCAGAACTTTTATTAATATGTATTAGTTTTTTAAGCTCCCAAAACAATTCAGGATCATCATGAAGAATCTAACACAGAAAGGTAATAATATTGTCAACACCTGTGCAGTGTATTTGTGTGCCAGACACTGTGCTTGGTATTTTACGGGTGTTAATTGACCCTTAAACTTCTGTTATACTTACAAGTTCGCAAATTGTGGAAGAGCAATTTGCCCAAAATCTGAGATCGATTAGATGGCAACTAAGGTTTGAACTCTGGCATAGAGAAGAAAACCATCTGGATCTGAGTGGCTAGAGAGAGCTGCCTTTGTTCTTGAGTGTATTTCCTTATAGCTTTTATTTTTTTGAACCTCCTTCATGTTGGAAGAGTATTTCCCTTATTATGTTACATATTTTTCAAAAATCTCACTGTTAAATTGCTGCTTAAAAAATTACAAGAATAGTTGAGTGAACCAGAATTTATTTCATTCATCTATTGGCATTTAGATTATTTCCAATTTTTTTCATAATAGAACATTGGCATGAACACATTTATATATAAATATTTGTCCTCTGATTGTTTATTTTTATTTTTTTTCAGTGCTGGGGATAGAACCTAGGGCTATGTATATGTTAGTAAACTCTCTATCCCTGAGCTATACCCCCAACTCTAGGGAGTATTTTTAAAGGGAATCAGAGTATATAACTTTTTTTTGACTCTTCATATACCCAAGAAAATGTATTGGTTATTTTCCCACTAGAAAGCATGGGATGTTAAAAATTTTCCACCCGATTTTTGAGTCTGTGATGTAGTCTCTTGATGTTTTCTGGGAAATTAAGCAGATGGCTGGACATTTTTTTAATTGGTCAGGAAACTAAGAGTTAAACATTATAAAAAAAATTTAGGGTAAGAATACCCAAATTGAGTAGTCGGAACAATCTATTTATTTATTTACTTATTTATTTTTAAAAATATTTATTTTTTGGTTGTAGTTGGACACAATAACTTTGTTTTATTTATTTTTATGTGGTGCTTAGGATCGAACCCAGGGTTTTTCACACACTAGGTGAGCACTCTACTGATGAGCCACAACCCCAGCCCATGGAACAATTTATTTTTTAAAAGTTTAAATTAAAAAAATAAATTTTAGAGCCATTTTCTTTACATCTTAATCCATGAAGTTAAATTGAGGCTTCATTTCACATTTTAAAAAGCTAGTGGATATACAGCATTAGGGGTTACTTTTGCCAGAATCTTATTGGCATGTGATTAGTGCATGCCTAAAATAGCCATTCAGTGAATATTTATGAAGTATCTTTTATTTACCACACACTATATTGTTTATTGCAGATCTAATAAGGAATAAATTTATAAAAACAATAATTGGAAATGTTTGTATGGTTCTTAAGTGCCAGGCACTGTTTTAACTTTATATATGTTGCTCATTTAACCACCCAACAGCCCTGTGGGTAGACACATTATTGTCTCCAGGTAATTGATGAGATTGAAGCACTGAGAAGCTAAGTGATATGCTCATGGACATCCAACCACTAAGTGGCAGAGCCAGGTTCTAAGTCAATTCCTGATTCCACACGGAATGTTGCCAAGAAGTTTTAGAAATACAATCAGATAAAAAAAGTGGGGGGGGATTAAGATCATTGCTCTTTAACTTTAGACAAGTATTGATGCCTGAAGGATGTTTAAAGTGACTTTGAGATTAAATCTGCCTAAAACTGGCCAATAGCTAGGAGGGCACTGGACCTATCAGGTGTGTATACTTTCTCTGATTCTGTGATAAATCATAGAGGATTAAAGCTATTATGTGCGTAATTCAGGACAAAACCAAATTTTACTTTATTCCTTTATTTGGGGCATAGGTAGGATGAGTTTTGAACTGGAATTATGCCAGTAATTGCCCCAGTTTTCTACTTTATTTTCTACTCTGCTGTGCTCTCCAACCTCTATAATGTTTCCACTTTGGTTTTCCATAGCCCTTGTCTCTCTAGAGCCATGGAATCTTTCAATTTTTTGCAAACGTAAATTTTGGTCAAACTAGGAGGAGGATATTTCTCTATTTGTCATTTTGGCATTTTCTGCAACCTTTTAATGAATATGCATTATGAATTGATTTGAAAGTTTATTGTTTAGGGATTATTTATTAGCCTGGTTACTCGCCAGAGTGACACATTAAAAAAAAAAAAAGTTTGTCCACCCATCTGCTTCTTCCCATAATGCCCCCAAACAGTCATCAACTGGCTGAATTAGAATATGCAAATAAGCCATCTGCAGTGTCCAAAAAGGAGGATTGCTTCCAGTTTTTAGGCAGAAATTTGCCAGGGCTGGGTTGTAATTTCAGTAGCATTCCTAAAAAGGGATGCTCCCTTTAGAAGTTTGAAATGCTCCCTGGTAACTGGGACACTGGAATTGGGTGCCTAGGTCACTTGTGAGTGAAAACCTCCTGTTTCCAGATCCAGCCCCACCTGTGAGCTATCTAAGTTCCATCAGAGGTGTCCTCAACTTTATTCTTTTTATCCTCTACAAGACAAAAAAGTGATACCAGGTGTTTCAGTCAGCTTTTCTTGATGCTGTGGCTAAAGGACCCAACCAGAACAACTATAGAGGAGGAGAGGTTTATTTGAGGCTCACAGTTTCATACTTAGTCTATAGTTAAGCTGGCTTCATTTCTCAGGGATTGAGGTGAGGCTGAACATCATGGCGGGAGAGTATAGCAGGGAGAAGATCACATCATGATGATCAGGAAGCAGAGAGAGATAGAGACAGAGACAGACACAGACACACACACACACCACTCACCAGATACAAATATATACCCAAAGCTATGCCCCAATTTCTACCTCCTCCATCCAGACCCTACCACTTTAGCTATCACTCAGTTAATCACTATCAGGGGATTAAATCATTAATTGGGTTAAGACTCTTACAAGCCAGTCATTTCTCCTCTGAACCTTCTTGCACTGTCTGACAGGTGAGCTTATGGAGGATATTTCATATCCAGACCATAATACCAGGTAAAAAGTTGTCAAAGAATATTAATTGGGATTGGGCAATTAATATTAATTGGGATTATTGTTTTCTGATGCAACCCTGGACCTGTCCTATTCCCTGATATAGTGAACTAGCAGGAAGTCCCAATATTCTGAATTTTGAAATGAGGGAGGTGAGAGGCAGCCTTGATAGTGAAGAATAATGGATCCCCAAGTCTCACCTACTGGGCACTCATTTAGCTGGGTATTTGCTTGTGACATGATAACGAAAACTTGAAAACTATGACATTCGTTGCTTTGGTTTCTTAGAATCTAAGAACTTTACTTACTACAGCATAGAACAGTGAAATTATACTTGTTCTTTTTCAATTCTTCCCTTTATTTTGAGTAATTTAAAAAATAATCCGTCCTTTCATTCTAGCTTGCTACTGTTCCAGGTGTGAAATACAGCATTTGTTTTCTGGCCCTTCCATCTGAGTGGGCCTATCAGTCATAGGGGTGAGGAATGAGAGGGTTCTTTGGTGGGGTTTCTTTGTTAGGTCCCCAGATTTGAAAGCTGAGTCTTGTCAGTGAGACTGTGGATCTGAGCAAGATTCTAGGATCCTGCATAGACAAGAGACCCACTAATTTTAGGAAATGAATTGAACAGGATTTACTTCTAGAAGTCAGAGAGAATGTAGGAAATCCAGAGGAGAATGATGTGCTGGAAGGTAAGCCATGGAGATATTTCAAGAAAATGTAATCAGAATATGAGAGAACAATGTATTTTTGTTTGATTTTACTTTTAATTTAGAAATAATTTCAAAGGTACACAAAAGGAGTACAAAGAATATCTATGCATTCTTTCCTCAGACTTACCTGTTGTTGTGTTTAATCTCTTTGCTTTATTATTTCCTACAGACACACATGTATAGATATGTGTGCATGTGTATGCACACACACAGTATTTTGGGAATTGTTTTGAGGATATATTAATATATCATAGCTCTTTACCTCCATATTACTAAGTATTTATTTCCTAAGAATTGAGATATCCTCTTACAGAACCACAGCACTATTTCAACTCCAGTAAATTACATTGATACAATTTTTAAATATAAATCAATTCTCACATTCATATGACAACTTGACCAGTTGACCCAGCGATGTCTTTTATTACACTTTCCCCTTAAGTACAGACTATGGCAGGCGTTTTTATATCATTGATGAGTTTCTTTTAAACGGAATCAGTTGCACAGCCTCACTTTACTTTTTATGACATTAATAATTTTTAAGAATTCATTCTTCCCATTAAGATCTACAGTGGTCTTCCATTGGGGTTGTTTGATATTTCCTCATGATTGATATAGGTTATGTATTCGCAGTTGGAATATTGTAGAGCTGACATTGTGCACTTCTCAGGGTCTCACATCTGCAGGTAAGGAAGCCTGATTGATGGGGATGCCTTTGATCATGCCATCAGAATGCTGTTCAGTGTCTCTACCATTTAATTGTTATTATTTTTTCTTCACTTGCAAGTCTATGGGAGATGCTTTAAAATAATGCAGATAACTCTGCTTCTCATCAAAATAAGTACAAGGTTTAACATCTATTGATGATTTTTACTAGATCCAGTATTTGCTGTGATGGGTACAATCAGGGTTTTCTATCTTAGTACGCCTTCCATGTGCACAGCTGCCCTCAGTGTTATGTAAGCAAGAGTCCTTCATTCATATTTATTTAGTTATTAATGGCATGGACTCATGAACTCCCATCTCCTGTTGGTTTGTGATTCATTGCTGTACTCATTTGTGCCATGTAGCCTGTTCTCATGCCCACCCCCAGATAACTTAGTTTTTTGAGAACTCTCTGGTATAGCAAGATGTTCAGGCTCATCTTGTATATACTCTCCCCTAGCCCTGGAATCAGCCCTTTCTTTGAGGAGCCTAGATTCTTTTTAGTGGAGAAAAAGTGAGGACTGGAAACTTTTATATTTGAAGGGATTCTCCCTGCTCTATGAAGTAAGAGACCAGACTTGAGAAACCCTCCATTTTTTGGTTGGTGTTTAATCAAATAGAAACCTTGATGTAATGAGGAAGAGCAATTTTGATTTGCAGTTGTTCAATTAAGCATATATATTCAGAGGATGCCTGAGATGAAGATTGCTTTTGTATTTAATGTCTTTGTAAGCCATGGTTAGTGGTGGTCCTATAGGTTGTGTTCCCTCCCCTCTAGTCATCCTCCTTGGGAAGGGCCTGGCATGCACTTTAATAAACATGCATGTTCTGATGCTCTCTTGGGTTTTCACTTGTGTTGTTACCCAGTTCTTTAGCTCCACTTTAACACTGTTCCCCATGTGTGAATGGGGGAGAGGAGGAGGTTCTGACTCTTAGCAGGAACAGCCTGCCAGGGCACTTCAGTCTTCAAGCGGTTGCAGCAGGACTGCATCCTAGCTATTGTGTCTCTCAGCTCAGTACTCCTTAACCATGGTCTTGGGCACTTGAAGACTGAGGAGTGCAAGCGAGCTCTAGAAGCAGCTTAGGTTCAGAAATTGGGAGTAGGAGGTGGGATAGACGTCTTTATTCTAAATCAGGTTCCTATGTGGAACTTCACTTATTAAGGGTACACTTTTTTAAAGTGAGAGATGAGGTCACTCTGTATCCTCATGAGGAACCTGCCCCAGGAAGTCTGTCCTAAGCTGTAGGGTCACCCCAAGGGAGTAAAGGAAAATGCGCATAGCGGCATCAGCTTCACTGCCTAAAATCAGTGGAGCAGGGCAGAAAGCTGTTCTCTTCTTCTTTGTTTTAGACTTCCTCATTGGATTTCCTTCACCTGAGCTAATGGACCATCTTGTGGGGGTGGAAAGGTGTCATCTTGGCTTTCTGGTTATGGTTCACAGAGGGGGCTCTGCCACAGCACACAGCAGATGGAGCCTGCGGGAGCCTGTGTTTGTGTGCTCGGCAGGTGCAGGTCTGGGATGGTTTCTGACCTCTACTTGGCACCTGTTCTTTTTTGCCTCCATATGTCAAGGGAATCTTAGTCCATGTTAGGATTTTCAGATTGCTCTGGCCTGAGCCCATGTTTGGGAATGGACAGTGCTGTAGAGGGTGAGCTTTGTGAGGGGCAGTTGGGGAGATAGCTTGAGGTTATAGAAACTCGAGGGTGCCCCTTGCAGAAGCCCCTCTGAGCTTCACACAGGCCTTAGTGAGTCATGTTCTCCTCTCTCATATTTCCTCCTTCATGTTTGTGTTTGCTGTTTTATTAAGGGCTTCATGCTCATGCATTTTTCAAATTGTAGTATTGTTTATTTTTTCCATTTGTTTCTTAAAAGTAAAATAATGTCCAGTTAGTGCAGTTACTACAAGGCATGTACAACTAACCTCTACTAATAACACAAAAGCAATTACCTAAGAATTCTTTGTGGTCCCTGGATATCCTGGAATTAAACACAAAATATTATTTTCTGCATGAATGTGTTTTTATGAGGAAAGGCCTCCACAGCCTTCTGCAAATTCTTGTTGACAGGCATTTGACAACCTTTCAACTGCAGCATGGTCGCCAGTACGTCTTCTTCACCTTTCTTTGAACGACTGGCTTTGCCTTCCACATTTCTCCCTCATGGGTTTCTGAGCCCTTTAATTTGTGGAAGAGTCAAGGGAAAGGAGGACTTGAAAAAATGACCTTTTATTACTTCAGAATTCTGGGGCTGCCCTCCCTCTTCAGCCTACTTCCCTGGGCCAGGATGATCTGCTTTAACTTCCACTGTATGTCAGATCCTGGATTATATGCTGTATGTACCTTCTC
Source organism: Ictidomys tridecemlineatus (assembly GCF_052094955.1). NCBI lineage: Eukaryota > Metazoa > Chordata > Mammalia > Rodentia > Sciuridae > Ictidomys > Ictidomys tridecemlineatus. The sequence goes on from NW_027520967.1 coordinate 531,043, forward strand.
GTCAGCTAATTCTCAGGACTTCCCTGCAGTGTAGGTATTAAAAGCTAAATAACATGTTCAAGCTATTAAATAGAAGAATAGGAACTACCAATATAATCAGCCAGATTCCAAAACCAGCCTGTATTCTTTCAGTGCACTCAAGGAAGAAAAGGATCATCTGTCATGTTTCTTAGCACTCACCACAGAGACATCCTTCTGTCTTGCTCATGCTACAGAGCTTCACATCACCCATAGCATAGGTAGTGACCCTGGCTGCTCTCAGCTCACCTTCCTGTGAGAGGCAGACAATCAGTTTGCACTTTGGGGAAAAATGGTGTAGTTCAGAAGGTCCTTGATCCACAACAATGTTGCGGGTCATTCCTGTCCCTGATCAGAGCTCTTCTGGGCTGAGATTCTGAAACTCTCACCTAAAGTGATCTCAGTTGGGGAGAGAAAAGTAACAAGGGAAGTTTTAGCAAGCAGATTCTGTTATCTGACTTTAAAAGTTAGAAATAGTACCATCATCGTAATTACAAGGGGTTTTAGATTTCACACTGGCATGAAAATTTTTATTTTTATTTGAGAGTATAATTTGCATGTAATGCTATGAGTATCAACAATTAAAAAGCTGGAGTGCCTGTGCTCTGATGAGAAGATATTTATTATTATACCATGTCCCTTCATCCCTCTGTGATAATGTGCAAACAAAGGGTAAAACCTAGGTAAACCTTCTGAGATAGATGTTCCAGAGGCATTAGCAGGAAAGAAACCTGGGGTCCAGGGTGGCTGTGTGGCTCTTTATACACAAACTGCAAGGATTGTTGATTTTTACAGCTCTGGTGACTCAGTAATGTCATAGTGATCTGGGTGATTTGGCTTTAGACTCCCCTGCTGTATTTTGACCTCTTCACATCTCAACATTTCTTTCTTGTTCTGTTGTACAGGGTGGTTTTGAAGAGGAATGTATAAGAAACTTAAGAGTTCTGAGTTGATTTTGGTCAAAAGAGTGATGTTCCTTTGAGTTGGTATTTTGCACTATAAAGCACAAATCACTGAACATTAGAGATGTGACTGTGTACACAGCAAAACTTACCCTCTCCTCAGACTCAGTTTCTTCTTTTGAGCATGATTCCGTCATTCAAACCAATATATTTATTTAAAGTGGAGCCAAAATAGATCAAGTATTTAACATTGTTACTAGCACATGGACATTTTACAAATATGTAACTCTTCTAACCCCTTTACCTCCCGAAATGCTCCCCCAAATTGAATAGAATTTTTTGATAGAAACAGAGTAGCCTCATTGTTTTTCAAATGAGGTTCCAAACTTAAATGCAGCTCTAGTTCTGGAGACAACCCAGTGTGTATATCCACATTTATCTATTGATGTAAATATGTGTAACTCTGGGTCCCACCTAATGCAATGCAGCATGCTTTGGTGACTTAAGACATTTTTAAAAAAATATTTTTTAGTTGTCAGTGGACCTTTATTTATTTATATGCCGTGCTGAGAGTTGAACCCAGTGCCTCACACATGCTAGGCAAGTGTTCTACCACTGAGCCACCACCCAGCCCCTTAAGACATCTTGACTGATGTGAAGGTCTTAAGGTGAGACATGACACAGTAACAACATATATCTGTAGCTGGAAGCTTTAGAAGCTTTAGTAGCTTGGAAGTTTTTTTTTTTTTTTTTTTTTTTTTTTTTTTTTTTTTTTTTACTATAAGGGGTAGCTCTCCTCTCTCCCTTCCCTACCAGTTTCCTTCCCCACCTTCTTTTTTTGCTAAAGTTCTTAGGACCTTGCTAAATTGCCAAGATTGGACTCAAACTCACAGTACTCTTGCCTTAGCCTCCTGAGTTGCTGAGATTATAGGCATGTACCACTATACCCAGCTTTCCTTTCCTGCTCAGCTTTAATTTTAAGCTAAAAGTTCTGGTTAGAATTGTCCAGCTCAACAGAGAATTGTATAATGGGCTCTAACTATTAAAGGGTGAAATCCTGCCAGCTGCATTTTTATAGATCTTCAGAGTGAAGCAGGCTTTGTATAGGTTGCCAGCTAAGAATCAATCTCAGATCCAATTCCATCAGAGAAGCTTTAATATTTTTAGAAGAAACATTCACCCTAGCACAACATATGGTGGTGTGTAATACCAGCTGTTTGTAAAAAATCCATGTTTTAATTATTTCTAGAAAATTAAATTGCCCTTTTTCCCCTGATGCTTTCTGTCCATCAAACTGTATGAAGCTGCTTCAAAGTTCCGAATGTGGCCTTTGTTGAGGACTCAGAGATGAATTGGGACATTGACCTTTAGATGTGATGATTGCATGGAGACCTGGGTTGTAGCTCCAGTTCTGCCTTTTATGACAGGTGTGATCTAGGCCTAGTCATAAGGCTTTTCTGGGCCTCAGGTTGTGTGGTTAGTAAGCCAAGGGGTCCTATGATATCTATAATCACATTGTTATAATTGCAGTGAAATGTTGTTATAGCTTTGTTATAAAAATGAAATACATGTTTGAAATCTTTTTCCTGAAGTTGTGCTGTCATCTCTGTTAGAGCCATGCCACTTGGTGGTTCTGAAGGATAGTTTGGGTACAGTGATACTTACAGATCCAAAATACTGATTTTGGGCAGTCTAACACTACATCCTGCCCTGTTTAGTAGGTCCTATTATTTTATATCCAAAGAGCCTTTTTGGCTCACCTTAAGTCTATTTCTTTCCCTTCTGTCTGTTTCATTTTCACTGATGGTCTTCTGAAAGATCTACCTTCTGTATTTGCTTGTGTCCAGGTGTCTTAGTCCCCTGAAGTCCTATAATTTTGTTCTGACTACTGATTTAGACTTTTAGGTGCTTCCTTGAATATTTCTTTCTGTATAGATTGTCCCTTTGTTAGTCTGCTGTTTAAGATGTGGTCCCAGGCAACCTGCTGTGGAGTCACCTGGATGTACTGAAGAGAAGAGTGGATTTCAAGTTCATGTCCTGTTCTACTGGAGCCAAGTCTCTTGGGGGCAGACATAAAAATCCTCATTTTTGACAGCCTTCCCAAATGACTTTCAAATTTAAACTGGCCTCAGCATGCTTGTCTTTGGGAACTGGGACTATGCCTTTGATCATGTTTGCTGGATCTAACACATAATTGAAGTTAAGTGTTTTTTTTTTGGGTAAATGAATTAGTGCATTACTGGGTAGATTTGTGGTAATTAATTGGAAAGCTGTAAAATATATTTACCAGCCTTTTTAAAAATGAAGCCTCTGAAATATTTAGTGAATGAATAATGCTGATAACAAGATGGTGGAAGTCTTTCATTCACAAATTTCTAATATTACCTTTCATTTCATAATACTTTTCCAAAACAGTATGTCCCTGTAAGACTATCATTATTATTGTTCTTGCTGCTGCTGCTGTTCATTATTTTGTGTTCTGGGGCTTCATCCCAGGACCTTGTGCATACTTGGCAAGCAATCTCCCAGCCCTGTGTTAGACTATTGATGAGTATGTATTGGATACTTCAGAAAGTAGCACAGGTTGTAAGACCTTGAGTTCACACACATTTGTCCTTGTGAGAAGCTCTCAGGAGAGCACCTCACAGGGTTTCAGTGTCAGAAGGACCACCAAGTGTACTGGAAGGGAAGGGCAGACTGGTGGGTAAAAAGAAAAAGACACATGCTTTGACTCCTTGCCTTTTCTTGTTAAGACCTTTGTTATAGTTACATTATTGTAGTGGGGCTGGAAACTAGTAGAGGTCAAAGATGCACTGATTAAAGACATTAATGCTGATTAACATTCTCTGGAGCTGAAATATTCTTCAGTTTATTGTATTTGATACCAAGACCTTCCAAATTCCATTTGCAGATTGGGAGTGTGAAGTCCCATCTATGCCTGCTGCTTTGTGGGCATGGTGGGGCTGGACAAGTGATGAGTTTTTGGTCATGGCTTTGTCTTCTGTAGACTATAGAGGATTAGGTCACTTTTAGAAACACTTGGGCACTTATCATATAGATCCAATCAGAATGATGAGAAGGAAAGATAAGTACCAGCTGATTTAATACATGATCCTTGATTGCATTAGAAAGTGTCCAGAGCCTGCCTGTGTATGTTTATCGTTTGAGACTCCAGTTTTGATTTATGGCATAGAGGTGGTGTTTCTGTGGAAGGACTGAGAGGAAGAATTGAACTAATCTTTGTCCTTCACCTTTATTCTTCTGGTAATAAAACAAGCCCAAGAATGTGAAACATGCAAACTTAATAGGTAATGATGTACACATATCAGATTATTCACTGTTCTCACATTTATTTTTAAGTAATTCATTTTTTGGCACAGCACAGAAATCCACACTGGCAGTTGTCATGGAACTGGTGAAACTACAGGTAGCCCAACCTTCAGATACAAATAATGTTTCTAAAATTCAAGTTCCACCTATGCCCAGCACCATTCTATAGCAAGTCAAACAGCCGAATCTGTCTTCAATAAATATTAAAAGGGGGAAGGAATAGAGACAGGAAAATAAATTTTAAAAAATTAGTTTTTAAAAGAGAAAAATGAAGGGATTTTAGTAATTCATTATTCAGAGAGTAGGTAGTATCTAGCTCTTTCCCTGCTAGAATTCATGATAAACCTTTTCACACAATCACAATTGTTGGTATTCCTAATATATATTGTTTTTCTAATCTTCTGGAGATCTATTTTCTGAACTCTTGAAATCAGATTTTTATACAGAAATGTGACCATAGTGGCCTTTTCCAGCTCTAATAGATTGGGTAAAAGGCTTTATTTTCCAAGTGGCTCCTCACTTTAATTAAGGTCAAACTTTACTTTTAATATCTTGGCTTTCATTATATCTGTAATAGGTTCCTGATTTCTTTTTTTTTCTAATTTATTTTCCTATCTCTATTCCTCCCCCCTTTTAAATATTTATTGACAACAGGTTCTGCTGTTTGACTTGCTGTAGAATGGTGATGGGCATCAGCTGGAACTTGGATTTTAGAAACATTATTTGTATCTAAAGGTTGGGCTATCTGTAGTTTCACCAATTCCATGACATTTGCCTGTGTGGATTTTGTGCAGAGTTGTTCCCTGCACTCAATTGCACTCAGGTTTCAGTGCTGTGACTGCCTGCAAGGACAGCAGTGCCTATTCACAGGAATGGTGAGGACCAGGAGTCTGGACCCTCAGCTACAATTCTTTCTGGTTTTGTGCTGGATGGCTCCTGTGACCTAGAGTAGGTCACTGTCCCCTTCTTTAAACTCCTCAGTGTGACAGTGTGAGTGTTATAATAGGTGAGCATTGAAACAGATCCTTCAGTGCTCAGTGTGGGTGCTTCAATTCACTGAAGTATCTTCTTCATTGTGAAAGAAATCATACTAGCTATAGTTTGAGTGTAACATGAAGTTTTATTCTAATTCAATAAAAACTTCTCATTCAGTTGTGGCGTAGAATAGATCCACATTGAACACATAAGGAAATATGGCGATTTGGGGAAAACATTAGAATATAACATTTCTATATTTTTTTAAGCTTAGAAAGTTGTATTTTTAATTAGTAAGATGTATATTACTTACAAATAAAACTATCAGTGGCCTGCTTACTGAAGTTTTCTTTATTGATTGGAGTTTATATTCAGTTAGGAGACTACAGGAATAGATTATATGTTTTTTTTATCCAAAAATGTGTTTAATTAGGACATTCTAGTTTCTGATTGCTAGGGAACAGGATCTTCTCCCTTTCCTTGGGAAAGATGATGACATTCAATAATTCTGTGGGTGTGTCCAGTTCAGCAAGCTTTTATTTGATTGTTGCATACCTTGCTGCTGAAAGAGGAGTGGGTTTTCAGAATGGGTTTCTTGCTTTCACAGCATATAGTTAAAACAGCAGCCTAGTGTTTTGATACTCGCTCTTGTTCATATTTTCATGGTCATGTTAGCATAGAATGGATTTGGTAAAGCTTGGCCTTTGTAAATGTCCCTGCTGCTGTCTCTCTTGGTGTCCTTTTCTGGATTTTGTTATAATGTAAGCTCACCAAATAAGACTTCTGGCAGTTCTATAGATGGGAAATGTGAAGGCTTAATTTTTAGTCACTAGCTTCTGTCCTAGAGAAAGCAAATCCCAGCACACTGGATAGTCACATCAGCTAGGTTGGATAACAGGGTTACAAGTCAGCACTTTAAATGGGTTAAGTGACTAGAGTTAAATGTTTGGAGTACAAACCCTGGGTGTAGTATGAAGTTCCAAGGGACCTTAAAACATTTTTCATTCTCTCTACTTTTCGTTATCCTTAACGTCATCTATGCTTTTTTCACAGTCTACAGCTGTGGGAGACTCACTTTGAAAAGTGGAGAGTTGGCTTATTGATGGCTTGAGGCTGTTTCTGGCTTACATGCTTATGTTTATATTTTTGAAATCGACCTGAAAAATATCAATATTTTGTTAGTTTTGAAATTAATCTGATAATTCTTTTGTGGGCATGTTGAAATCTTAATTT